>NC_090173.1:17809634-17927134 GCF_024679245.1 Pseudorasbora parva
ATTCGAATAATTGTGCTTCCCCCCCTTATATCTGCCTGAGACAAGAGATATATGCATTTTATTTCTGGAAAAATTGTTGACCAGATGCTAAAGACTACAGCCAGCAGAGGGAGCCATTTCCGCATGTTTTCAACTCGCGCGTGGGGGATGAGAGATCACACTCACAGCTCAGCTCGCAGCTGCAGCCTCAGGCATTTATGTTTAAACGGTGCGGCCAGCAGAGCAAACTAAGTCTTTTTATTTCTCAAACTAATTCCTATGAAAGTTAAGCTTTCAAAGGCATGAACTGAAAACGCGGCAGACTGAACATGCGCTGTGAATCAATGCCGCGGACGCGTTTACCTCAGCTCTCATCACAAGCTCATCCATGACTGTCAATATATCTGACTCCTGTTGCGTTTGGGCTGTGAGACTCCCTCAGCGGCTAAATCACATATTGAACAGACATGTTCAGTTTTTAATTGTAGAGTCTGTTCTTTAAATTAACTGATTTTATGAAAATGAACGCGGTCACGGTGGGAAAGTGATCAGTGATCCCGTAATCTAGTAGCGGTGGCTTTGCGAGTGGCCTCATAGAGCAGCGAAGCATTCTGGGAATTGTTGTCTTACATCCCCATAAGACAAAAATACATTTTCTGTCTTTTTCTCAGTCTAGAAAGCACCAAATTAAAAAAATAATTTCACATTTCTGCTACATTAGTAGAAATGTGAACATTCTACTGACCCAGTTTAAATACAGATTCATCTTCCCAGCGATGAAGTGCTCCTTTAAGGGTTCATTCATTAGACCATTACTTACAAGCCTTCATTGTCTTCTATGTGGAAGAGTGAGTTATTTTTCAGACTGACCTCATCTCACTTTACATACCCTTTTTTTTACATTTTAAAGGAGTCATTTATGTCTGATTAGCTCTCAGTTCATATGTTGAGAGCAAAAAAAATTTTTTTTTTAAATTTTTTTTAGGTATGCTAAAGTGTAGGTCTTTTTCACCATTCAGATCAAATTTTACTTTATTATATAATTCATGTATTCTGTGTAATTTTATTGCGTTCATGCAACAGCTATTAGAAAACATTGATAGAGAAAACTAGTTTTTCAGTAACTAAACTTTTGACTTAAAACCTTGCAGATGAGATGCAGACCTTGTAACAACTATCCCTGGTCTTTGATGGTAATGTAAAGCTGCTCTGATTGATATTTCTAGATCACCATAAAGAGGAGACCTTTACTGTACGTCATTAACTTTCTGATGCCAGTATTGTATTTCCTTGTGATGGATTTGGCCTCTTTCTTCATTGATTCAAGTGGAGGAGAGAAGCTAAGTTTTAAAGTAACTTTGCTTTTGGCTATTTCTGTGTTACTGCTGCTTCTTAAAGACATGCTGCCCTCTACTGCCAGTGACATCCCTCTGGTTGGTGAGTTCATTTATTGTTACTATATGTGTAGCAAATCATCATATTCTAATGATTTCTGAAGGATCCGGTATACTGTAGATGGGGGTAATGATGTTGAAAATTCAGTATATCTATATGAGAATAATAAAATAGAAATCAGTTATTTTAAATTGTAATATTACTGCACTCTAAAAAAAAATGTTTTTTTTTTGTTGTTGGTTTAACTTAAAAAAGTAAGTAACCTGGTTGCCTTAAAATGTTGATACAATGAAGGAAATTTGTTTAATAAATAGAAACTCAAAATATTATTGTATCTGAACCACATTAAAAAAAATTATAAATCATTATTTGGCATGTTTCACTAGCCTGACATGGTCATACTCAAGAATATGAGTCTGAAACTGCTCCATTGGGCTGTGATTATGGGGCGTGTTTCAACCGAACCAGGAAAGACATCAATTGGATAGACCAACAACCAATCAGAGCAACGAAGCGACGCATTGTCAAATGTCAACATCGTTCAACTGCACTGTGTTGCCAAGTCCGCATTTTTGCCCCGCGGTTGTTTTCTATGTCCGCGGGTTGAAGCGACTATTATTTGATTTATAGACCCATGAGTGCGAATTTTAGTAGCAACCTTGCCAAAATAACACACATTTTACCCACCAAACTTCATTTTTCCCCCGGAGAACCCCCTGAGAAGCTATTGTTTAGGGCTAGTAGTTGGCAGGTTTTTTTGTAAAAACTTGGCAACCCTGTCTGCAAGTGCGCTGGAATAAACGATCTTTGCTGGTGTTGTAAAAAAATAAAATAATTTAATGATACACAGAGTACTTACTCAACATGATCATCATTTTTGAGAGAAATTGTGAAGGTGAATGCATATAGAAACAAGCTCTCAGTTTAGGATTCGAAAAAATATAACCCAAGCCCCTTTGATGACGTGATGATTACGTTACTGTTGATCATCTGTCCGTCATCATCTAAAGCCCGCCCTGATGATTTCATTGAGTCGGGGATAATTACTCCTCATGGATTGAGGCCAGACCGAACCGCCGGACCTAAAAAAATTGTGGGCGGGGCTAAATTTGGCTGGCATCCAGGCTAATGTTTCACTGCATCATCAGAAATAAAACACACACAATTACCCAATTTGCTTACAAAATCTTTTAATAATATTTAAATAAAGGTTGTCGAATTTAAAAAAAAAATTAATTGTATCAACTCAAAAATTTTATTTCAATGAACCCAGATTTTTAATGCAACCAGGTAACTTTTTTTCTAAATAATTTTTTACAGTGTGAGGATAATATAGCTTTCAAAAACATAAAAAAATACTTTTGACCATGTAGCATATATTGTATCTTTTATTATAATTATTATTATTTCCTGTTTTCACAGGGACTTATTGTGTTGTCATTTTCACTCTGATGGCCATCAGTGTTCTGGAGACTATTTTTGTGAATTTTCTGATGGCTAAAGGAAATCATACAGTTTCAGTAAGACCAGTGGAAAGCACTTCTGCTCTTTCCGGTAAATATTTTCCCAACATCTAATAATGAGGCACATTGTTCATCTCAATGGCAGTGAATGGATGTATGTGATTTGGATGTTGGCATCTTTGCGTGACTCATGCTCATGAGCTGTACATGCTATCTGACAGTCATTCAAAAGACATTGGTCCTTGGTAAAACATCTAGTATAATATCTTATGTTTATATAAATACATGTATAATTCCTCTTACAGATACCGTAATGGACACAAAAGGCCCTTCAGACTCAGTTGCAGACAGCAATGAAGAATGGCCGAGCACTCTTAACGTCCTGAAGCAGATCCTCATGGAGTTTCAGGCTGCCGCTCATCAAAACCAACAAAAGAGGAAACCCCTGAGCTGGACCAGAGTGGCCACAATAATAGATGTTATCTTCTTTATTCTGTACCTAACCACTGTTATTGTGTTTCTCGTGTTACTGTCCAAGGCTTGGTTCCCATGAGTAAATATAAGCCTGTGCATGAGATTATCAGGCTTTTATAACATCTGCATGACTTATTAGAAATATTAAATATATAGATAAACCATTAATTGGTTTCTTTTTTTTTTGTTCATTTTCTGTACATTCCTCTCAATGCACTTTTAAAAATAAAGACTCCAAAAGGGGAGTTTTGTAGCGATGTCATTTTCTTAGTGTGAAGAACTCTTTTCCACTACAGTATAAAGATCCTGGAATGGTACGTTTTTCATGGATGTTCAAGGTTCTTCATGGAACCACAGGTGCCAATAGACTGTAATAAGACTGAAAACATTTCAAATTAAACATATATTGCATTCCATTGCTAAATGCAAATACAAAATTATGTCATGAAACTCTAGTGCAGGTTAATATGCCCTTTAACCCGCTCGTTATTATATCTTCATCTTAGGGCACAGCTGATTGGTTCCTACTGTATCAGTAGCCAATGAGCTTGCATGCTCAATCTTCAAATTCTCGGGTAGCATTTGCTTAGAAGTGCAGCACATTCAAAAATGCTCCAGCTGCATAGATCTGCTACGGGTAATTCATGTGTGCTCTGTTGTACAGCAGCAGCATGTATTTATTTATTTAACCAGGATATTGTTGAGATACAATATAAATTCTGCCAGATCATCTGACCAGGTCCTAGACATACATTAAATTACAATAAATATATACGACACAATAAACAATAAGCAAAAAATGAGTGAAGTATTTCCTGAGTGAGTGAAGGAACTGACGCTGGCTGAACTCTTCACGATGAACGATTGTCTGTCCATCACAGATCAGATCTTCCTTCTCTATATGAGCTGCATCTGAAAATCACTAAACAGGTCAAACGTTCACATCATTTCAATCAATGAAACAGGAAGGAAAGCCTTCTTAGAGCCAGTGTTTTCGAAAACTCAACTTAAGAACTTTTACCTGCCAATTAGTATAACTCTTAGTGGTAAGATAAAAATGTTTTGTGAATATGGCCCCAGATAGATATATACATAGATAGACAGACAGACAGACAGGACAACTCTAGACAGCACCAGTGTCATATTTATTTATAGATGTATAAGTTACTTTTATTTCAAAGATGAAAAAGCAGCCGAAATCAACATATTTTTCGAAAAATTATGATTCTCAAAAAAACATAGTTAAGTATTTGTTTGTGAGTTTAAACTTATTTTACTACATGAAGGACATTTTAACTGGTGTATTAATTTGTACAATCATTGAAATCAGAAAATCAGCTATGAACCAGCAACTACATGATGGCAAAGGAGTGTGAGCTGAGAGAAACCGTAAATGTTTGTGTACAGCAGGACTGAGTGCAGCACGTTATTAAAGGAAGGTGTCCTTCATAACGCCAGGCTGCGCCATTGCAGCTTTCCTGCGACCCGACGCTTCCAGGATCTTTTTGCGTGGCCCCAGCTGGATGCGGATGCCTTTGAGATCATCATCTGAGCAGAGCATTAGGGCTTCGAGATCCAAGTGTTCTCGGGTGAACACAGGGCCAAAGTCCAACAGGCCGATCGATGCCAAGAACGAATCCAAGTGTGAGGTCTCCTCATCCTCATCCAGACCGATCTCCTCTTCGTTCCAAGGCAGTTCTGAATCCTCATCCAAACCCTCCAGTCCTTCTTCCACAGTTTCAAACAGCTCTTGACGGATGAGGAACCCTAGGTCTTCTGTATTACCAATGGGGAGGTCTTCAGGGTCCATGGCCATTTCCATGGAGAAGTTCCTGCGGAACACCATTTTCCCGAGACCAGGCCTTTCGAAAATAGACTTCACGTGACTGGCTCCCTCTTCATCCGAACCTCGCTCAGCATCGTCATCATCTTCCTGAATTTCATCCTGCTCATTGAAGACGTCAACAAAACCAGGTTTCTCTTGCGAGCCACCGTCTTGTTTGACAAAAATGACATTGCCGTCCCCTTGTCTACTCACTGTCCCTTTATCCTTCTTTCCAAATTTACGCTGTAGGGTTCCCTTGATCGTCGAAGTTATAGATCCATTAGTGTCTGCGGCAATGATCTTGGAGAACTGATCGCTGTTCACGCTGCTCAAGGTGCCCGTGCTGGAATAGGAACTTCCCTCCGAGACCGAACTGCCACGGGACATCTTGTCCATCTTACTCTGATGTCTCTTCTTGACCCGTTCGCACTGCTTCACTCTGCGCTCGGCATCTTTAGTGGCCTGATCCTTCAGACGTGCCACCCTTTTGGCGTTCTGGCCCGTCTGTTGGGCGGCAGCAGTGTCCAGAAAGCGGACGCAGTCCATATGGTCTCGAGAGGCAGCCACGTCCATGGGAGTGTGGAAATCATTGTCCAGAGCGAAGAGATTGGCTCCAAAGTTCACCAAGAAGCTGACGATCTGCATGTGTCCATTTGCAGAGGCGTGATGCAAAGGCGTGTTCCCCCAGATGTCACTTTTGTTTGGATCCCCCCTACAGGACAGATAATAATGAACAATCATTTTAGGTATTGTACAGAGCAGCCAGAAAAAAATATAATTATAATAAGTGGTGCTCGCATCACTATTTCTTTTTCTTATACTTAGGGTTAAGGGATTTTGTGCTTTTACTGTGGACATGCAAATCAGACTGCTTGTTGAAAAGATCAGAGCTGGACAGTAACTACTGTACAGTACTACATTTACTTGAGTACTGCACTTAAGTACACTTTTAGACTATCTGTACTTTACTTGAGTATTATTTTTTCTGGAAACGTATTACTATAACTTTACTACATTTGAAAGACATTTCTATCTAGGTCCTCAAAATCGAAAGTCGTTTCTGTAGCAGCTTTGAAAGTCAGTGGAAGAGTTTTTCTTCTTCTTCTTCTTCTTCTTCTTCTTCTTCTTCTTCTTCTTCTTCTTCTTTTTGCAGACAGCCTATTAATAATCCTTCTTGTAAGGTCTTGAAAATCCGATGTGTATCAGTTTATTGGGTCCGTACATTCGTCCTTACACAACAATATTATAATGTGTTGACGTAAAAAAGGAAATTTACTTTTGATACTTAAGTACTTTCAAAATCAAGTACTTCAGCACTTTTGCTTAAGTAAAAATCAGTTTTTTACAACTTTCACTTGTAACAAGGCGATATTTGGTAGTATTTTTACTTAAGTAATGGAGTTGTGTACTTTGTGATTCTAGAAAAGAGGTGCTGTTACTTTCCAAAATGATCAGTGTGGCAGCGATAGACCAGGCAGATAATTTCTATTACACTGAATGAGGGACTTGAGCCATATCTAGAGAATATCATAGGCCCTTTAACACAGAGATTCAGGAAAATACCCTGATATTGTGTCCCGGGATTTATTCTGGGATCGTTTAATTTTCGTTTTTTAACTCTGCCAGTGATTCTCCAGAATCTGTGCATGCAGACACACACATCCCGTAAAGACCTGTGACATCGATGTGACATGTAACGTGTCCGCAACATCTTAAATTTGCTTATGATCTGCAATTTCTCTCTCGAGAAACAATGCTTATGCATTTTCGATCGATCATAAACTAGCGCATTGTGTACAGTTCTTCTACCAGGTGAATGGTCTCAGCTTCAGTGTTATTATTACGACACACTCCTTTCAGCATTATTTATGGCTTTTGTTCACACAGGACGTTACACTGGGAACACATGCACGAGACGTGTTTACCATCACACAAAAGGCACTCTGGCAATTTCACTCCAAAGGAAAGCATATTTACACCGACTCTGCTGAAAAATCCTGCAATGTCGGTCACCAGCATAACATTTTCACCATCTACATCAGCTCAGATTTCCTTGAGAACATCAAGACCACCAGCTAGACCAGCATAAATCAGCCCGGACATGGAATTCATTCTGGTTTGTGCTCGATTGTTCAGCAGGGGAACTGGACTCGACCCACTTCTGGTCTCAGTCTGGCTCAATATACACTTGACCTGAACTTGAATGAACTGCGGCCACTTGCATAAACTTAGCCACTATATTAAAACTGTGTCTTAAGAACTAGTTTGACCAACTAGTCGTTAACCAAGGGGTAATCATTCTTACTTTTCCAATTCAAATTAGACTGATCTACCTTTAAGTCTAGTCTTGCAACAACAACAAAACAACAAAAATAGATGAAAATAGATGACTAACTTTTAAGACTAGTCTAAGCAGTTTATGCAATAGGCATGGCTCTTGAATACAACCGCTCCATAACGACACAGAGGAACGACACTCACAGAATGATCTTTTTTCTAGCTGATGAATGATCAAAATATTGACAGCCAATCAGAATCCTGCTTTAAAGAGACATAACTGCTGCCTGTTGTTATGGACGCTAATATAGTTATAGTCATTGTTAATGTTCTTTGTCTAAACAGGCCTTAAAGACCACTTATTGTGTTTTTTCCTTTTAGTTTGTAAAGCTTTTGAGCATGTAAACAATCTGCAGTTACAAGGTACAAAGTCTAAAACGCCCTGTTTGAAGTCCTGCCATTTCCGTGACTAATGCTGCCTTCAGGTGCTATCGGAAATGTCCTACTTCCCACTTCAGAAGTCGTTATTACGAGCTTGTCGCATTCAAGTGCTTTGTTGTCAGCAGTGTTGGGTTAGTTACTCTAAAATAGTAATTAATTACTAGTTATTAATTACATCGTCAATAGTGTAATTAGATTACTGTACAAATTACTCTCTCCAAAAAGTATTTTATTACTTATTACTTTTTAATTACTTTCTAAATCCCAAATCAACCTTGAGTTAATCAATTCAAGGTTAGACATGAAACACTCTTTTAATTAATTCAAATACATAATATAAAACTACATAAATTACTTTTATTAACTGACCCAAGTATTACAAATGTGAGAAGGAGACATAAAACATGCATTTAAAGTTAGACTTTAAATGTTGATGTTAAGTCCACTATGGAATTATGTACAATTATATTTAGTATTTAGTTCAATTACATCAGAAGTAACTGTAATTAAATTACAGAGAAAATAAAAGTAATCCCTTACTTTCCTTTTCAAGGGAAAAGTAATTAAATTACAGTAATTAATTACATCCAACACTGGTTGTCGAATGAACAGGAATCAAGGAGGACACCAGGTTTATTCTCACCTATTTATTGGGAAAATCTCTTTATAACTGGAGTTACGTGTAGAGGCACATGCGCTGACAACCATATAAACATTTACGATGGTTTCCACTTTGTGCAGATGCATTAATTTTGGTTAAATGCAGACTATTTTTAGTAATATCCTTCAAATGATTACTTGTTGTGTAAAGTGTAAATATGTACTACATTAATGACAAGATAAGATGATCTAGCTGCTTTGGGAGGGGAAACTAATAAATCATATCTTTCACAGCAGTAGTTCTCCCCTCCACCATGTGTAAAGTTTATGGCACGCCCATCTCAGGAATTTTTGTATTAAAATGATTTCCAAACTTCAGTGGTAAACACGGCATCAGAGGGCGTTCGTGCACAATTTTGAAATTATTTTGTATTTACAATGTGCTATGAATATGTACACATTTTTTCCAAAAAGTTAAATTATGAACTATTATTATTACTTTAAGATATAAAAATAACTACAATCTTTGGCATCTCTCAGACCCATTTGTCCCTAGCAGCAATTAAAATTCCACCCCTCACATATTTTCTCGTAAATCATATGATTTTGAAGTTAACCATCCAAAGAGTTAATATGTAACCTGCTGTAAAATGAAAGTCCAAAGGTAAACCCATGAAATCTCTGATTACAATATCTGCAAGCACTTATATCTCTGAGCACCATCTGTTCATCAGTGGACAAGGCACACAAGGGGCATAGGTGGTGAAAAATATAATTAAAAAAGAGAGAGATACATAACTTTTAGGCATTCTCTGAATATCCATGACAAGAAGCACCTCTCACTGGCTTAGTATTCATCACACAGCACATTTAGAAAGGTGCTTGTACTGTTTAAGAGCCGACCATGGCAATCAGTGCTCTATGAGTAAGATCGGCCCCAATGCCGCTCTGAATAAATAAACTCACCCTGAGTCAATGCTGAATAAACCGTGGATGGATGAAGAGGTCTATTGTTCCAGATTTGCATAACTAATTTGGCTGATTAAACTCTTGGCATCAACTCTGGGAATTTTACAAACAATGTACAGAGCAGATCATCCGAGAAATAAAGTTAGAGGAGGACACATCGCCACCCGGAGAGAAACTAAATAAATAGTGTCATTCTAATTTGCTTCCCTTTTTATCATGCTGAGTATTTTAATGGAAAGCTATTTTATTGATGACATCAGTTTCATATTGTAGCCATAAGACATTCATGTGATTTGCTGTATTAAACGCAAGAGTGATGATCGGTTTTCTCATAAAGCAAGACTGGAACCGCCCAAAAGGTCATAAAGCTGGTTTAATCTGGGGAATCTATTGCAATGCATAATAAACCCTTATGAAATAACATTAATGTAATGTTTTCATACACTTGCCTGTTATTTGCAATTATATTAAATTGCATACTTAATGTAATTATTACCTTTTGAGGCCCTAAAGTATGATCTAAGAGAATCATCATAATTACTCTTATTGGTTTTGAAATATGGTAAACATGTACTGAATGTACTGACTAAAATATACTTTGACATCATTTCTGTTGGAACTTTTGTGTCATTTAACTTTAAACATAATACTGAATAACGCAGGACACTTAAAATGATGTAAAGTAATTTACACAAGCTTTAATATGTTAGTTGACACATCAAAATAAGCGTACTTCTTCTTTAAAGCATGACAAACTATTATTAAAACAAAATTATTTCAAATGTACTTTACAGTAAAACTCTTATATTAAAATAATACTAAGTGCATTTTTAAAGAAATTCATTAAAGTTTACTCTCTTTAAGTGAACTTTATTCAATGTTATTTATTATATTTTTTGCAGGTACTGTTTTTAATTTTTTTAAAGATCTTTTAAGATCTTAAGTAGGCTACACTACAAGTGCACATTTAATACGATTAAGCGCACTTCAAATTTACACTCCCCACAAATTAATGAAAAGTCCTAGATCAAGATCACAGTTTGCTTGTATAGTAATAGATTGTTTGATATGTAACTTGGGTATCTATGGCCTTCAACATTTATTTTTATTTTTATGTCAGACATACAAACCATTGTAAAAAGTTTTAGCATTAACTTAAATTAAAACAAATATTATTCTAGATGAAAGCTCAATGTATAGATTTGATTAAAAGATTAAACTGAACATGATCAGCATAGCCTACTGTAGATAGTTTTGAGCTTACCCTCTGCTACATATCAGCTGAAGAGCTTCAATGTGTCCGTGGTAAGCGGCCCAGAGAGTGGGTGTCATGCCGTCCTCATCCGGAGTGTTTAGGTCTTTTCTTGTGGCTTCTTTCAGTAGCTCCAAATAGCCATCAATGGCTGCTTTGTGATATCGTGACATGGCTGTGATAACTATCTCTCTTCTTCAGCAAGCAAAAATATATCTGATGAAGTGTTACAGGAGCATCATGGCAGACATCTCTCGTGTGTTCTGCGTCTGTGTCTGAGGGAGGAGAAACTCTGATCACACTGCCTGGACACGACACCAATATCACTGTCATAAACTAAAGTCCAGTCTGAGTGAGCTGTAATCGTTTACCAGACGCACGCCGTCAGTGTTAGTTTGACGGCGATAGAAATAGGGACTCTGCAGAAGAGAACTGGCTTCTTTGTCTTGGATAGTTTGAGGATTGTTAGGTAGAGCTCACAGCAGGTGGTCGGTCAGAATCACGCAAGATTTCTTCATGGGAAGTATTTATTGAATTTACAAATGCATAAGTGAATATGTACAGTGAAGAGTGGTTTTGAAAAAGGCACACTGAATAAAGCAGTTGTATCAAGGTGGGATGTAAGTGTGTGCAGTTAGTGTACACTACTGGCAAAGTCTCAAACAGAAAGCTACTAGCATGTGTAGCGATCCTGAGTCAACTTGTGATTGGCTAAGAGTCCAGGTGAAGCGAGGCGTCTTCCAGGAGGGGAGAAGTTCACAGTAAAGTGCCTGATGCTTAGCGGCCACAAGGGGGCCTTTATTACCGGGACAACTATTTGCTCTTTTTGTTAAATTTTCATTTGATGATTTTCATTTTCAATTGTCAAGATTTTGCAAAGCTATATCATTACATGATTTTAGAAGTCTTTAACCAAAAATATGTCATTGTCTTTTTTACTGCTTTTGTATTGATTCCCCCCTAACCAACACAACATGCTTTGATTAAATATCTTATGCAATTTATGTATAAGACCCTATGTTAAAGTGCAATTTTCATGCTATAGGCAAGTGCACATGAGTAAGTTTACAAAATAATTGTGCGCATGGGGCTATATGTGCATGGTAATACATTTCAATGTTAAGTTTTAAAGATCAGCCCAGTCTCCAGCACTACGCTTCCCATCATCCCTTACATTCTTCACCTGCCCCCAGTCAACCATTATCCACAACTGATTCCCATATTCTCTGCAATCACCACCACATACACTACTATATTGCCAAAAGATTTGGGATGCCTGGCTTTACATGTACATGAACTTTAATGATATCCCATTCTTAATCCATAGGGTTTCATATGGAGTTGGCCCACCCTTTGCAGCTATAACAGCTTCAACTCTTCTGGGAAGACTTTCCACAAGGTTTAGGAGTGTGTTTATGGGAATTTTTGACCATTCTTCTTCAAGCGCATTTGTGAGTTGTGTGTCATTACAGAAGCAGAATGTATCATGACTTGGGAACCATGATAATGGGGCTGGACAAAGGGCTGCGAGATGGTTCAATGACCCCCAACTTCAACATCTCCTGTACCTTTTCCTCGATGGCGTGTCGCAGAGCCTCCGGAACCTGGTAGGGCCGCTGCCCCTTGTACGGTGGTGTGCTGACATCATGCTCCAGAACTTGAGTCCGCCCAGGCTGGGGGGAAAACACTGGAGAAAACTGACTGACCAGGTGCTGCAGCTCGGACTTCTAGGTGGCGGAAAGTTGAGGGGCCATGTCGACAACCACGGGAAGTGAGTCGGCGAGGGCGAAATGCTAGGGTCCGGTCCCTACCCAACACTTCAGGAGGTTCACATGATACAACTGGTCTTTTCTTTTCCCCAGCTGGCGCACTCGGTAGTGATGGGGCCAACCTTCTACCTGATGGTGAACTACCCCTGCCAGGTGGCCAAAAATGCACAGGTAGCCATGGGGACCAGAACCATGATGTGACCAGGTTGCCGGAACTCCCGTGGTTGGGTCCCCCAGTTATAATGTCACTGTTGGGGCTGCTGAGCCTGGGCGAGGTGTTCCCAGACGATGGGCATGACATGATCGATCCGCTCCTGCATTTGCCTTACATGCTCGATGGTGGTTCAGTGGGCAGCTGTTTGCTGCTCCCAGGCTTCTCTGGCGACGTCAAGCAGGCCATGGGGCTGTCGGTCGAAGAGGAGCTCAAATGGGTTGAAACCTGTGGATGCCTGGGGAACCTCCCGGATCCCGAAGAGCACGTAAGGCAGCATTTGGTCCCAGTGATAGATGGTCGTGTGGAGCTGTTGGATCTCGAGGAGCTTACACAGACCTGCCATCACTCAGGACATGAACAGGGTGCCCTGGTCAGTCAGTATCTGGGACAGAATGCCAAACCGACTACTCTGCAGGAGCAGCTCCTGGGCGATGGCTTTTGTGGTGGCCTTACAGAGGGGGGCGGCTTCAGGGTAGTGGGTGGCGTAATCCATGATGACCAGTTTGTGCTCATGCCCCCAGGCAGACTTCGGAAGCGGCCCTACTAGAGCCATCCCAATCTGCTTGAAGGGCACCTCAATAATGGGCAGCAGAATCAGCGAGCTGGGGGGAGGGAGATTCGGTGATATCGACTGGCAGGTTGGGCAGGCCAGGCAGAATCGCTTGACTTCAGCTTCCAGGCCTGGCCAGTGAAAACAGTCGCAGAGGCGCTGTCTCGTGTTCTGGGCCACCAGGTGGCCTGCCATAGGATGCGTGTGGGCTACTTCTCTGGTGTCGCCATGCACGCAGGTGACGGCCAGCTTCGTTTTTGTTTCAGCTTACGGGGGCAGGACGGTGTTCTTCACCCAGCTGACCGCACTGCCGGAATCCAAAAGAGCAAGGTACGGGTGGCGTTTGATCTTTACCTCCGCCTGTGATGCGTTCTCGGCATGGAAGGCGCAGCCCACCAGACAAGCTCGTCCTGGTGAGTGGGGAGCCACTGTGGGCATGGGGTCATCTTGTAGGCCGGGAACCGGATGTTGGCCGCGTTTCGCATGCCAGCTGCCTGGCGAAGCGGCTGCAGGAGAGCTTGAAGGAGGTAGTCAACCACAACGCGCTCCGCTACCTGATGTGCGGTGGGATCACCAGCCAGTAGCCAATGCTGGGCGAGGCGGGAGATATTCGTGGCTTGAGCCTGGGCGGCTGACGCGGATCATAGGTCCACTCGTGGAAAAGTTGTGTGGTGCCAAGCGGTGATAGCCCCACCCGGCCAAGATCTCCTTCTTCAAACCTTCATGGGAAGCAATTTGCTCAGTGGTCAAGGCGAAGTAAGCCCGCTGCGCTTCTCCTGTCAGAAGCGGGGTTAATGTGTAGTGTAGGTGTCCCTCAGGGCACAGTGCTTGCACCCTTCCTCTTCACCCTCTACACTGCAGATTTCCGACATAACACTGATGGCTGTGTCCTGCTTAAGTTCTCTGACGACTCTGCCGTCGTTGGCTTGATCAGCGATGATGACGATACGGAGTATAGAGGTCTGACGCAGGACTTCGTGGACTGGTGCGGCCAAACCACCTCCTTATCAACGCAGGGAAGACCAAGGAGATGGTGGTGGATTTTCGCAGACACCGGTCTGCTCCCTCACTGGTAAACATCCAGGGAATGGACATTGAGAGAGTGGACTCTTATAAGTACCTGGGTATTCACCTGAACCATAAATTTAACTGGACTCTTAACATAAATGCATTGTACAGGAAGGGTTTGAGCACGTTTTACCTCCTGAGGAGGCTGAGGTCTTTTGGAGTGCAGGGGGTGCTCCTGAAAACTTTTTATGACTCTGTGGTTTCATCAGCCATCCTGTATGGTGTGGTCTGCTGGAGTAGCAGTATCACTGAGAGGGAGAGGAGGATGCTCGACAAGATCAATCAAGAAGTCCAGCTCTGTTCTGGGTTTTCCTCTGGACTCAGTGCGGGAGGTGGGTGACAGAAGGGTCCTAGCAAAATTGTCATCCATGCGGGACCATGAGTCCCACCCCATGCAGGACACCCTGTCAGCTCTGGAGAGCAGCTTCAGTGACAGACTGCTCCATCCTCGTTGTGTAAAGGAAAGATTACGCAGGTCTTTTCTTCCTGCTGCAGTCAGATTATACAATGATCACTGCTAACATAGAACTCCTTTTACTGTGTAATGTTTTTTTATATGTTTATATAAGTAATGTGCCACTTCACTGAGCTATACTTGAAACGTGCAATACCTGTTAGTTTAATTTAGTTAATCTTAGTTTTTTTAAATGTTTTTAGTGGTTGTGATACTTCTATTTTACCTCTGTAATCCTTTAAAGCTACTGAGAAGAAATTTGTAATTAAATTGCAGTTACTAAATTATAAAATTAAATTATATATATATATATATATATATATATATATATATATATATATATATGTAAATAATTACAAAATATAAGAAATATTATATTCTATTTATGTATACGCTGCATGAGTAAATGTATGTTCAATATATTTTGCAGTACCATATCTTATCACATGCACATCTATATGTTATGAAATGTATTGCTGAATATAAAACTATAAATTATGATATATCAGTAAATATATTGTCACATATTTTTCAATAGATAACAAGTGGCAATTCATCATGTATTATGAAATATATTGCTCATATATATATATAAGATTTTTTTTTTCTTAAGGTGTAAAAGTGTACCCATTTTATATATTTGACTTGCTAATTAATACACTAAAGTAAAATCTAACTAATTTGCAGGACTTGTACTTAACACTATATATATATATATATATATATATATATATATATATATATATATATATATATATATATATATATATATATATATATATATATATATATATATATATATAGTTTTTTGTATTTTTACATATATGACTGAAAATACATTAATATTGTACCATTTTTATAAGTGGTTTTTGGAGCATATATGTCCATTAAAATATATTTAGTTTGTACATATAAAAATCTCTTAAAAGCTAAACCTTTTCATATGGGCTGCTTCAAGTCAGCTGCCGATCGGTCTGCACATCTGTAGGACTTCGAACATGGCTTTTGTCTATAGTATGACAAATCTAATTTGAATCAAGAAACATCACATGCCTGTAATTTTGAGAAGCAATGAGAATCTTCTGGTAGCGTAAGCTCCTATTTGGACGAGTCTGGAGAATCATGACTGCTAATGAAGAGGGAGGGATTATTGTTAATTAGCCAAAATCTGTAGAATACAAAAAGACCAACGGGCAGCATCTCAAACATGTGAGTAGCTGTTGAACAATGGCAGGAAGTTGGTGTGTGGTTCAATCTCTGGCACTTTGTGTTTGGTTTTGTGCTGTTTGTCATGCTGTTCCGCAGTGGCGTAATCTGCCCCAGAACCCTCAAACTCTGATGTTACAGCAAACTGGCCAGCGGGCTCAACCACAAGCTAGTCGTCAGGTTCCTCAGCAGGTTCAAAGGCAAGGCAGTCAACAGGTTCCTCCGCAGGTTCAAAGGCAAGGCAGTCAACAGGTTCCTCAGCAGGTTCAAAGGCAAGCTAGTCAACAGGTTCCTCAGCAGGTTCAAAGGCAAGCTAGTCAACAGGTTCCTCCGCAGGTTCAAAGGCAAGCTAGTCAACAGGTTCCTCCGCAGGTTCAAAGGCAAGCTAGTCAACAGGTTCCTCCGCAGGTTCAAAGACAAGCTAGTCAACAGGTTCCTCAGCAGGTTCAAAGGCAAGCTAGTCAACAGGTTCAATGGCAAGCTAGTCAACAGGTTTCTCAGCAGGTTCAAAAGCAAGCTAGTCAACAGGTTCCTCCGCAGGTTCAATGGCAAGCCAGTCAACAGGTTCAAAGGCAAGCTAGTCATCAGGTTCCTCAGCAGTTTCAGCCCAAACAGCCAGTGGTGCAGGCAGAGCCCCTTGACAAATGTGCTGTAGCTGATTATGAGCAGATCCAGTGTGGCCCACCTGGGATCAGTGGTACTGAGTGTCAAGCTATCAACTGCTGCTTTAACGGGCAACAGTGTTTCTATGCGAGGGCAGGTAAGAGTGAGTCAATGTAAAGGTGTTCATGTTTAACTGTTCCTCAGCAGTAACCTGCTCTTGTACTTTTATTTATTTATTTTTACCAGTGACTGTCCAGTGTGTAAGAGATGGCCAGTTTGTGGTAGTGGTGGCTAGAGATGTTACACTACCTCGCTTGAGCCTGGATTCAGTCCATCTCCTGGGTGGAAATGACCCATCTTGCAGTCCTGTGGGATCCACACCTTCCTTTGCTATATACCAGTTCCCCGTAACTGCATGTGGCACGAGCATGATTGTGAGTAGCTGCTTGAAGTTCTGTTCTGCATGGCTTAGACTGGCCTGGATGCCAACAGTTACTATTTGCAGGAGGACAGTGGATATGTGGTTTATGAAAACAGAATGACCTCCTCATATGAAGTGGGTGTCGGACCACTTGGTTCCATCACAAGGGACAGCCATTTTGAGTAGGTGACTTGCTTTAGCCTAACTGTTAATCCTCGACAAATGCTACAAGCCCACTCTTTCTCTAGGCTCCTCTTCCAGTGTCGGTACTCTGCTACTTCAGTGGAAGCTCTGGTTGTAGAGGTCAACACTGTCCCTGCACCTCCACCAGTAGCGGCTCCTGGACCCCTCAGGGTGGAGCTTAGACTGGCAAATGGTCAATGTGTCACCAAAGGCTGTGCAGAAGGTAAGTGTCAGAAGTATCTTCTAAAACTCCAGGTTGCAGCTGTTTCTGTTAAACCGCTGGTGTTGTTTCTCAGGGGATGAGGCTTACACATCCTACTACGGTGACGCTGATTATCCGGTCACAAAAGTCCTGCGGGAGCCTGTGTTTGTCGAGGTGCGCATTTTGGAGAGGACCGACCCCAACATTGTCCTAAAGCTGGGACATTGCTGGGCGACATCAACCCCTAGTCCACTCAGTCTACCCCAGTGGGACCTTCTGGTCGACGGGTGAGTAAGGCCAGTCTTTATCCATCTAGTGTGCTGTAAGGCATTTCTGACTACCTCTTTGCCTTTCAGATGCCCTTACCAAGATGACCGCTACCTGACCACTCTGGTTCCGGTGACTGGCTCTCCTGGTCTTCAGTTCCCAACCCACTACAAACGCTTTGTTGTGAAGATGTTCACATTTGTGGATCCGGCATCACTGGCTCCTCTGCAGGAAACCGTATGCTCTTCATCATTACCTGAACCTGTAATGGTTGCTATTGTTGTGTTTTTTTTTTGTCTCTTGACCCTTTCCACCCCTCTGTTAGATCTTCATCCACTGTAGTACAGAGGTGTGCCATCCCTCGTCTGGCTCCTGTGAGCAAAGCTGCACTAGGAGACGTGAGTGCTTGCTCTAAACTGAGTTCAGGAGCCATGACTTAACACTAGGACCGCAAGGGGTTGTTGTACACCTAAAACTGCCTGCGGCTAAAATTTCCCCTTGCACATGGTTATGGATTTGATATAGCCTTAACATTTTGTTAGCTTTAATGAAGCAATGTCTAGAGTCAGCTGCTTGTTCTGCTATTTAAGCAGGCTAAACAAATTACTTTTTGGTAAAATCTAGGCTTAACCATCCTACCATGACAAGAATTAGAAAGAAATGCATATTTGGATAGTGTAACTATATAAAATCATTAATCACGTAGATTACTAAAACCCTAGACAATGAGCAATTCACTGCACATTCTAGGCTGTTTGCTGCAATGACTAATTCAAGTGCACCATTTCATTGCCTGTTGATCATGCGTCTTGTGGTCTGATTGCACAATCCATTGTAGAGTCATTTGACTTGTGCTTGTTGATCACACCTCGTGCAGTAGAAAACGCAGAGCAGACTCTTCAGACCAATATTCAATCTTAAGTTGAGCTTGGTCTGGTGATTAGCCAGACAAGGGGTAATCATGAGAATTGTTTATTACAGCATATATACATGTCTATACCATTTTTTTCCAGGCTTTAATAAATGGCAACATGGTAGCAAACAAATTGCAGAAATTATTTCAAAGTTTGAGCACTTTACGATCAGGCTAAAACATCTTAATTTGATCTTGTTTTGTGACTGTTTATACAGTAAGCCTACACATTGCTCAAACTGTGTGAAAGCAGCTATATAAGGGTAAATTTGATCTGCTGGAGGTTTTGGCTATAAATGTCCCCCACTAGGTCTGTTTTTCATCTAAGCAATTTAACAGTGGGTTATAAGTAACATAATTTAGTAAGTCAATGACTGGGATACTTTCCTAAATCCATGTTTGAAAACCAGCCATGGTTTAAATGTTTACCCTGTGGCGGTTCAAGGTTAAATACTCACGATTCTACCACTTCTTTTCCAGGAAGAGCTGCTAACACCAAGACCATCTCTAGTGGGCAAACTGTGGTGTCTAGTGGAGAAGTTAACCTGGTCATGTGACTCTAGTGATTTTAATAAACTTCTAGAAACTCAGCTGTGTCTCTGGTATCAATTGCATTCACCCAATTGAATTGTCTTTCATCAATGTGAGACCAATACATTTTCTTTTTTTCAGTCTAGAAAGCACCAAATTAAATTTCACTACATTAAATAGATTCTCCCCAGCACTGAAGTCCCCCTTTAATGAGTTAAAGGTGCACTATGTAGTATTTTTGCAGTAAAATATCCAAAAACCACTAGGCCAGTGTTATAGATTTTGTTCAGTTGAGTACCTACAATATCCCAGATGTTTCCAACTATTTGTAAATTGTGAGAATTGCTATTTCAACTAAGGACAGGGACGTTTCAGCATTGCATTTGAGGGAGTCGCCTGTCAATTGTGTCATATCTACGCTACCCTTAGTTTCGGCTTTTATTTGGCAGGAGCGCTTTACTCTTAGCAGTGTGAACAAGTGAACGCATGGAGTAACGTCATAACATTGTTTTAAACACACTTAAATGTATCTAATATGATAAACAGAGCGGCATTACCTCAAAATCATAACCGAAAGAGCGGATCTGTGCAGGCGCCCGGCGACTGTGTCCCGTCATAATAAAAGTCCCGGTATTTGCGAGGCGGGTATTTGTTTAACAATCGCTCCAGCAGCTGTGATCAGGTCCATAACACTCGGTCCTGCTCTGCTTTAGACTGCAGTAACGTTAATAACCGCATGCATGAACTTGATTTCTGCCTGAGTCCTATTTTCCACCGGCTGTGAGAAGACCACATCTCCCAAGATGCTGCGCTCACACTTTGCGTCATTAAACGACACATTTGTTTTGAATCGGCGCCCTCCAGTGGACGGAAAGCTGCATAGTGCACTTTAATAGTCAAGTGCCTTGAGTAAAGTTGTAACATTGATAGCTTTTAATCATTAAAACCGACAACTGGAAGTTGAAATAAATGGCATTGACCCATTGTGGTACTTGACACATTCATTTACATTTGTTATTAGGGAAATAATGTGTGGATGTATTTAGTAGCAATTCATATGATGATCTATCAATCATAGACTGTTCATTATTTGCTGATGCAGTAATATGGCTGCAGCAAACGATTATTTTGATAACTGATTAATCTAATGATTTTTAGAACACTCATTGCCATTGACGACTAATCAGTAAGTTTTGAACGATTATTCGATTAGTTAAAACATTAAGGTATACAGATTCTAACTAAAATATAAAATCACTTTAGCTTTTTGAAATGATTGTTTTAATGAACTTTGAACCAACTAAACAGGTCATTCTCTTTAAGTTCTCAGATTTCTTTCCAACTCAAATCACACACATGCTTTCACACAAAAGCATTGTTTAAATATTCTGTTCTTTTCCAGCAAATATTTTTTTTAGCTCCAATTCCTCTGAAAAGTGATCTATAATAGGTGCTGCTTCTCTTAGAACTGAAACAGTTTGTCTGTGAGCTGGGATGTTTCATCTTTAAGTGCTCCAACATGCACGTTGCACTACTTTTAAAAGCAAGTTGCCCCTTGCATGTATTGCACATGAAAACATTCTTGGTTCAAAGTTTTGTGACACTTTCCCACACTTTGCTAGATCGAATTCGCTTGAACTCAGTCATAATTTGCACTTTTCTTCCACCACAATAGCATTTGTAAGTGCTGCATTACACTCAAGCGCTACAGCGGCGTAGCGGTCAAATCGCGATATTGCAGGCCCTTACATTAGGTCACGTGAGATCAAATGACTACTCGACAAAGATATTTGTTGACAATTTTTTATTGTCGACAATGTCGACTAATTGTTTCAGCCCTATGCAGTAATCATTAAATTGTTTACTTAATGAGTCGTACATTATCTCATTATCTGTGCATGAATTCGTGCATCTGTATTGTAAATTGTTACCAACATTTTATCTCTTTCAGTTACTGCCTCTGGAAGTATTGCAAAAACAATTGAATTTACATTTACATTTAGTCATTCAGCAGACGCTTTTATCCAAACCGACTTACAAAAAGGGGAGAGCAATAGAATCAACGAAACAAACAAGGCCAACAACCTGCAAGAGCTTTAAGAAATCTCAGTTAATCGAGCACAGTACACAAACTTTTGGTTTTCTTTTGACAAACAAACAGAAAATTTAATTGGATAGTTAAGTGCTAGTATTTATTGGTCATGTGCAATTGGAAAAGATGTGTCTTAAGATGTTTTCTAAAAATGGTTACAGACTCGGCAACAGAATTGAGATCGGCAGGTCATTCCACCAGGTGGGAACGGTCCAGGAAAATGTCCGTGAGAGCGATTTCATGCCTCTTTGGGATGGAACCACGAGGCGCCGTTCACTCGCAGAACCCAAGCTTCTGGAGGGTGTGTAAGTCTGAACAAGCGAGTCTAGGTATACTGGTGCAGAGCCAGTGGTTGCTTTGTAGGCGAGAACCAGTGCCTTGAATTTGATGCGCACGGCCATTGACAACCAGTTCAGGCTGATGAAGAGAGGCGTAACATGAGCTCTCTTCGGCTCATTAAAGACCACTCTCGCCGCTGCATTCTGGATCAGCTGCAAGGGTTTGATAGGTCATGCTGGAAGCCCAGCCAGGAGAGCATTACAATAGTCCAGTCTGGAGAGAACAAGAGCTTGGACCAGGAGTTGTGCAGCCTGTTCTGATAGGAAGGGTCTAATCTTTCTAATGTTGTAAAAGGCAAATCTGCAGGACCGGGCTGTTGCAGTAATGTGGTCAGTGAAGTTTAAATGGTCATCAATCACAACTCCAAGGTTCCTGCTGTCCTGGATGGAGTTATGGTTGATGAATCGAGCTGAATGGAGAAATTTTGAAGAAGTGAATGAATTGGGTGGTATATTTCTAGGTTTGTCTGGAATGGTAGAAGACCTAGAATAAGGTTTTAATCTTTGCAGTTGACAAATGGAGGGAGAGCTCTACCATGTCTTCAAGACTATTATGCTGCTCAATTGAAACCATTAGTAAGTTGGTGTATACCAAGATATAAACCTGAAAAATCCTGGGATTTTTAATGACCACTGCTACTTCTAATCATGCATTGCTTCTGACTGTTAAAGGAGGGCACATGTTAAAATTAAATGTTATTTCATGTTTTTGCTTAACAGTCCAATGTACATATACAATGTTGGGAGCATCTAGTTAAATGTAATGGCATTATGTTATTTAAATACAAAATAAACATTACTGTAATGATTTACAGCTACTGAGAAAAAATTTATAATTAAATTACAGTTACTTAGGAAGATGTTAACGATTACAAATAGGGTTACATCTAAATAATGTATAATTATATATAAATAATTACAAAATATAAGAAATGTTTTATATATATATATATATATATATATATATATATATATATATATATATATATACTGCATGAGTAAATGTATGTTCAATATATTTTGCTGTACCATATCTTACCTTTTTTTTTACATATATGATTGAAAACACATTAATTTTGTGCAATTTTATATGTGGTTTTTGCAGCATGTATGTCCCTTAAAATATTCAGTACACCTTAAAAAAATCAGGTCTCCAATTGAAAATTTTCAAGTGACTGATCACATCTAAATTTTTCCTAGGCCGAATTTAAATTCTGCGAATTTATGCAATTTAATTCACAGAAATTCAATTTGGCCAACTGAAAAATTTAGATTAAATTTTCATTTGGAGACCTGATTTTTTTTTCTTTACAGAGTATGAACATATAAGAATGTCAGATGTTAGCTGCCGATGGGTCTGCACATTGCTGTAGGAAGTCGAACATGCCTTTTGTCTAATATGACAAATCTGACTAATTTGAATCAAGAAACATCACATACCTGTAATTTTGAGAACCAATGAGAATCTTCTGGTAGCGTAAGCTCCCATTTGGACGAGTCTGGAGAATCATGACTGCTAATGAAGAGGGAGGGATTATCATTAATTAGCCAAAATCTGTAGAATACAAAAAGCCCAACGGGCAGCATCTCAACAGTGTGAGTAGCTGTTGAACAATGGCAGGAACTTGGTGTGTGGTTCAAGCTCTGGCACTTTGTGTTTGGTTTTGTGCTTTCTGTCATGCTGTTCCACAGTGGCGTAATCTGCCCCAGAACCCTCAAACTCTGATGTTACAGCAAACTGGCCAGTGGGCTCAACAACAAGCTAGTCAACAGGTTCCTCCGCAGGTTCAAAGGCAAGGCAGTCAACAGGTTCCTCCGCAGGTTCAAAGGCAAGGCAGTCAACAGGTTCCTCAGCAGGTTCAAAGGCAAGCTAGTCAACAGGTTCCTCAGCAGGTTCAAAGGCAAGCTAGTCAACAGGTTCCTCCGCAGGTTCAAAGGCAAGCTAGTCAACAGGTTCCTCCGCAGGTTCAAAGGCAAGCTAGTCAACAGGTTCCTCCGCAGGTTCAAAGGCAAGCTAGTCAACAGGTTCCTCCGCAGGTTCAAAGGCAAGCTAGTCAACAGGTTCCTCCGCAGGTTCAAAGACAAGCTAGTCAACAGGTTCCTCAGCAGGTTCAAAGGCAAGCTAGTCAACAGGTTCAATGGCAAGCTAGTCAACAGGTTTCTCAGCAGGTTCAAAAGCAAGCTAGTCAACAGGTTCCTCCGCAGGTTCAATGGCAAGCCAGTCAACAGGTTCAAAGGCAAGCTAGTCATCAGGTTCCTCAGCAGTTTCAGCCCAAACAGCCAGTGGTGCAGGCAGAGCCCCTTGACAAATGTGCTGTAGCTGATTATGAGCAGATCCAGTGTGGCCCACCTGGGATCAGTGGTACTGAGTGTCAAGCTATCAACTGCTGCTTTAACGGGCAACAGTGTTTCTATGCGAGGGCAGGTAAGAGTGAGTCAATGTAAAGGTGTTCATGTTTAACTGTTCCTCAGCAGTAACCTGCTCTTGTACTTGTATTTATTTATGTATTTATTTATTTTTACCAGTGACTGTCCAGTGTGTAAGAGATGGCCAGTTTGTGGTAGTGGTGGCTAGAGATGTTACACTACCTCGCTTGAGCCTGGATTCAGTCCATCTCCTGGGTGGAAATGACCCATCTTGCAGTCCTGTGGGATCCACACCTTCCTTTGCTATATACCAGTTCCCCGTAACTGCATGTGGCACGAGCATGATAGTGAGTAGCTGCTTGAAGTTCTGTTCTGCATGGCTTAGACTGGCCTGGATGCCAACAGTTACTATTTGCAGGAGGACAGTGGATATGTGGTTTATGAAAACAGAATGACCTCCTCATATGAAGTGGGTGTCGGACCACTTGGTTCCATCACAAGGGACAGCCATTTTGAGTAGGTGACTTGCTTTAGCCTAACTGTTAATCCTCGACAAATGCTACAAGCCCACTCTTTCTCTAGGCTCCTCTTCCAGTGTCGGTACTCTGCTACTTCAGTGGAAGCTCTGGTTGTAGAGGTCAACACTGTCCCTGCACCTCCACCAGTAGCGGCTCCTGGACCCCTCAGGGTGGAGCTTAGACTGGCAAATGGTCAATGTGTCACCAAAGGCTGTGCAGAAGGTAAGTGTCAGAAGTATCTTCTAAAACTCCAGGTTGCAGCTCTTTCTGTTAAACCGCTGGTGTTGTTTCTCAGGGGATGAGGCTTACACATCCTACTACGGTGACGCTGATTATCCGGTCACAAAAGTCCTGCGGGAGCCTGTGTTTGTCGAGGTGCGCATTTTGGAGAGGACCGACCCCAACATTGTCCTAAAGCTGGGACATTGCTGGGCGACATCAACCCCTAGTCCACTCAGTCTACCCCAGTGGGACCTTCTGGTCGACGGGTGAGTAAGGCCAGTCTTTATCCATCTAGTGTGCTGTAAGGCATTTCTGACTACCTCTTTGCCTTTCAGATGCCCTTACCAAGATGACCGCTACCTGACCACTCTGGTTCCGGTGACTGGCTCTCCTGGTCTTCAGTTCCCAACCCACTACAAACGCTTTGTTGTGAAGATGTTCACATTTGTGGATCCGGCATCACTGGCTCCTCTGCAGGAAACCGTATGCTCTTCATCATTACCTGAACCTGTAATGGTTGCTATTGTTTTTTTGTTTTTGTGTCTCTTGACCCTTTCCACCCCTCTGTTAGATCTTCATCCACTGTAGTACAGAGGTGTGCCATCCCTCTTCTGGCTCCTGTGAGCAAAGCTGCGCTAGGAAAAGTGAGTGTTTGCTCTACACTGAGTTCAGGAACCAGGACTTAACACTAGGACCGCAAGGGGTCGTTATACACCTAAAACTGTTTTTTTTATCTAAACAATTTAACAGTGGGTTGTAAGTAACACAATTTAGTAAGTCAATGACTGGGATACTTTCCTAAATCCACGTTTGAAAACCAGTCATGGTTTAAATGTTTACCTTGTGGCAGTTCAAGGTTAAATACTCACGATTCTACCACTTCTTTTCCAGGAAGAGCTGCTAACACCAAGACCATCTCTAGTGGGCAAACTGTGGTGTCTAGTGGAGAAGTTACCCTGTTCATGTGACTCTAGTTGTTTTAATAAACTTCTAGAAACTCAGCTGTGTCTCTGGTATCAATTGCATTCACCCAATTGAATTGTTGTCTTTGCTCCCCGTAAGACAAATACTTTTTTCTTTTTTAAGTCTAGAAAGCTCTAAATTAAAAACATTTTCACATTTCACTACTTTAGATTCATCTCCCCAGCACTGAAGTTCCCCTTTAATGAGTTAATAGTCAAGTGCCTTGAGTAAAGTTGTAACATTGATAGCTTTAATCATTAAAGGGTTACTTCAGCGATTACATATGGCTTTGTATCAGTAGAAACCCTGGAGTATATTCAAATGATCGTGCCCCCCCCCCCCCCCTCTATCCCCCTGAGACAAGAGATTTATGCATTTTATTTCTGGAAAAATTCCTCTCGTGACGCAAATTGACGATATTTGCGTCACGAGAGGAATGATTGCCCAGAGGCTAAAGACTACAGCCAGCAGAGGGAGCCATTTCCGCATGTTTTCAACTCGCGCATGGGGGAATGGAGATCACAATTACAGCACAGCTCAGCGACAGGCATTAATCCTTTTTTTAAAAAAAAGAGCGCGAGCTCCTTTTAAAAGCAAGTTGCCTTTTCTCAGGGCCGGCGCTAGCCATTTGGGTGCCCTAAGCACAAATGCTTGAACCCCCCCCCCCCCCCCAAACAAAACAGAACAAAGTTAAAAGTGTACAAAAGTTTAGTACAAATAACAGTATAAGTTTGTCTACATGATATGTTTGTGTATTGTGTATTATTATTTTGTATATGTCATTTATATATACAAAATAATTATACACAGTACACACACATATATCATGTAGACACAAACTTTTATTTTGGATGCGATTAATCGAGATTAATCTTTTCCCAGCCCTAATAATTTGACAACTCTGTGAATATGAAAATATACAAACACTGAGATTGTTTTTTTTTTTTTTTTTTTTCTAATTGCAGTTTCACCAACAAATGTCACCCTTGGCTAGCCTGACAAGCCAGACCCACATCAAGATGTTTGGTCTGGAAACTCACCATAGACGGGGCTCAATCCGAGGGGCGGGATAAACGGTTGTCTTTCAAACTCCCTCTGCACGCGATAGGATAGCGCTACAACCAACCAGAGCAACGGAGGTTAAACAGAGCTTGTTGATAGATTAAACATTCACCGTATCCGGACGGCTAAACTCCGAACACATCTTCCCTTTTTAAGAATGACTTCAGTGCCGCTCTTTGTTCTTTTCTCAGCGAAAACCTTAACTCCAAGTCTTCCAGAATCGCAGTCAAAGCTGATTCGAAATGCCGCCGCCGTTCGCCAGTTTCTGTGTTTACTAGACAACAGAAGCACGCAAGCGCAACTCGGCCGTTGTCATTATGGCCCCGCCCGCCGACTCTATACACGATGTGATTGGCCCGTCCAGATTGTGAGGAATACAGCTCAGAAGGGTATTGAGAGTTCCTAGACGACACTTGCGGGCAGATTAAATTTGCTGCTGCTAGGGTGCGTCTAGATTTCTAGGCTAGCCCTTGGCCGAACCTCTTGAAAATGACCGCATGCCATAGTACAACAACAAAAAATATTTATCTAAGCGGTCTAATTTGGCAAAATCACATCACGTTCAGTTGCAGGGTTTTTCTTAAGTTCAGACTGAGGCAGATAGACATTGTATTGAAGCGAAGGAATTGACTGGCACAGAGATTTACCTTTTTCTCGACTAATTTGGTCTAGGCCTATATTACTTTTGTATATTAACATGCTTTTAGAAATATTGTATTTGTTATTTATACTAGTAGCCTATTGTGATGATTTTTTCACGACCCAGATTTTTTGGTGCCCCCCCCCAAGCACTTGGGGCCCTACGCGCAGTGCGTGATGTGCGTGTGCGGAGCGCCGGCTCTTGTGTTTTCTTCTACCACAATAGCATTTGTAAGGGCTGCATTACACTCTAGCGCTACAGCGCCGTAGCATAGAAACCACCAAATTCAAAAATAATTTCACATTTCTACTACATTAATGACCCAGTTTAAATACAGATTCATCTTCCCACCACTGAAGTACACCTTTAAGTGGTCTATTATTTTTTTCCAGAGCTGTATATTACACACTGCACCTTTAAGTGTACTTCCGAGAAGTAGACTGAAAGTATACTTTTTATTTTTTAGTTTAAAGGAAGTACTAATAGCACACTTCAATAAACTTTTTTTTGTTTTGTTTTTTGTAAGGTTTGTAACTTGTAATTTTTGAATGATAATATAATGATTTCCATATAGTTATTACTTAGTAAGCATAATAAGAGACCAAAACATCGCCTGTGCTTCCAATAATTTCTAAAATAATAATAGGACTAATAATAATATTCAGGTGTGTTTATTGTCCAGACCGATGGATCAAAGGCGGATTGTGATTTCCGAGCCGCCAGTCTTCAGTCGTGTGACTGCAGTGCATCATCCCACCGCTCGGGGCGGTGAAGAGCGGCGGAGGTCGAGATGAATCAGCACACAGAAGCGAGTGTTTTCAATACGGAAGTTGAACGTGATTCTGTTTGTCGGCACCCTGCAATGAATACGAATTAAGCCGGGAGTTATTTGTTATGATGGTCAGTTAATTTATATAAAGTCAAGACACATCAATCAGGTTATTGGACTAAAAGCGAGATGTCAGACAGCAGCAGATCAGTCGGCCTGCTGTCATATGAGACACTAGTGCACGCGGTGGCAGGTGCAATGGTGAGCAAACATAAGCCAAAAAAAAAAAAATGCTTATATTTCATTAGTGTCTTTCCCATTGATGTAATAATATTCTGAGTGTCGGTGTTAAACTGCGTTTTATTGCATTGAAGGGCAGTGTGACAGCAATGACAGTGTTTTTCCCTCTGGACACAGCCAGGATCAGACTTCAGGGTCAGCAATTCTTCTCATGTATTATTTGCTTTGTATCGATATTTTAGATTTAAATGTAGTAAAAGTGGTCATGGATATTATGGAACTTAAAACAGAACATTTAATAAAATAATAATAATGTAATGGACACTGTTTTGGTGAATAAAGACTTTCTAGTTATGCTGTGCTTTTAACTATTTAATCTGCTAGAAATGTGTCTTTTAATTGATCTTAAAAAATAGAAAGCCTTTCATATTTGTTACGTAAATTTCTTATCTTCTTAACAACTTAGCTGAAAAACCCCTTTGTACACAATCTCCCATGCACCTTCTGTTGTCTAAATACATTTTTGGCAAGTAATAATTTTTTTTAGTGTAATTGTAAAAATGCCCACCTTCAGCTCATGGTTAACATGTCTTTCTGCTGTGAAATCACACAGATTTTTAAAAAGTAAACATCAGATTTTGTTTTTATAGTTTTAATAATATTTCAAGATGAACACCAGACTGAATCAACAACACTTTTTCAATATATATATATATATATATATATATATATATATATATATATATATATATATATATATATATATATATATATTATTGTTGAAAACATCATATTCAGATGCGAGTATCAAATCATCCGGCTTTTGATGAGCATTTAACTGTCCATCACTTGGTCATCCTTGTATTGTATTTTATCATGTGTTTTTTTCAGACTATTTAATATGTCAGGCTTTACAGGTACAAAGTATAAAAGTTGCGTGTCTTATTCTCTCAGGATTGATTGATAATAGGCATGTACAATGATTAATTATCTCACATTTGTCATTGGTTTCAGTGGATGAGAACCGGAAGTCCCAGTCCACCCCCATCATTCTGAAGGAGATTGCGATGGAGGAAGGCATGTGAGTTATCATGTGTACATCAACTTAAAAACAGAAACAGCCATTCACTGACATTATAAAGCTTTGACGATCCAGGACATTTTAATATAACTTTGATTGTATTCGTCTGAAAGAAGAAAGTCATACACCTAGGTTGGCTTAGGATGTAATAATCAAGGAACTTCGCCACTGCACCCATGATACGGCAGCACAATGATATTATGCAGCGCCTGAAAATAGTCCCCAGCACGCTCCCTGTGTAAGCAGGTTGTCACATTGGTTATGTTGCCAGAAGTTAGCCTATTTTCAGGCACTGCGTAATATTATTGCGCCGCTGTAAAGTTTCTCACTTATTGAGTATTTAATACGTTTTCTCACTTGTGCGTTAGACAGAGTTATTGGCACACATGGAGATGAGAATGGTATGTATGGACTTATCTAACTCTGGGGGATACGGTGAATCAGCAAAGTCCCCAAAAATCAGCGTGGTCCTAAGTTTATGTTTAAAGCAAGAACAAATATCTGTCAATGGGTATGAAAATGACTAAATTATGAACCCATTGGCAGATTCTTTAAAGGGCTAATTCACAAAATTGATGTCATTAATGACTCACCCTAATGTCGTTCCACACCCGTAAGACCTCCGTTCATCTTCAGAACACAGTTTAAGATATTTTATATTTTGCTCCCAGAGCATATGCAGTCTATGCCCACTTCACTGTCCATGTCCAGAAAACTAATAAAAACATCGTCAAAGTAGTCCATATGTGACATCAGTTAGTTAAAGGAACTGTATGTAAGAAATGTATTTCAATTAATCATAAAATGGCCCTGATATGTCACTAGACATTAAGAAATCATGTTCATTTCAAATACTTCTATCACTGACAACAGTAGTCCGGCCAGGATATTGTCATTTTAAAAGTTGTTGTTGCAGCCCTCAACTGATGTTGATGTTTTGGCCTGAAGCTCCGCCCTCCACCTATCGACCAATCACAAAGTCAGTAGTGATTCATTATCCGGGGGGAGGGGGATAAGTAAAACTTACATTCAAAGGACAGAAACCCCTCGGACTAAATCTAAAATATCTTAAACTGTGTTCTGAAGATGAACGGAGGTCTTATGGGTGTGGAACGACATTAGGGTGAGCCATTAATGACATCAATTTCATTTTTGGGTGAAGTAACACTTTAAATTTACCTTCATAAAACCTGCAGCATATTGTTAAAAAAAATGAGTGCGAGAGAATGGTTGCTGTTTAATTGTTTGTAGTGACAGTATGTGTGTTTTTATTGTGTATATATGTATTGTGTATGTTATTGTTTATGTTGACCTGCCAAAGGACTGTGGGTGAAAATTAGCTTTGAGCTAAATCTGGTACAATACATGAAATGGAAACATTTATGTAAAAAATTGCACATGGTCCTTTTTATAAATAAAGTTAAGTAAGTAAGAAAGAATGAGTGAGTGAACTCATGAACATCTGTAGACACTTCTGCACAATATCTGTTATACATGCATGATTTTTAAAGTCCCAGTGAACTGGAAGTAGCAACTGAGTTTTCTTAAGTGCTGTGACGTATTTCCAAGTGAAACGGAGTAATGAATAGAGGGCAGGGTTTACTTCAGCACTCCTCGCTCTTAGCAGACTAACGGCTGGAGGAGAGCGGTTACGCATTTTAAAACGCAAGCCGTCAAACTGATATCAGCTGAGAAGGAACGCCGTTTCCAGACCGGAAGTCACTTTTTAGATTTTAATTAAAGATTACAGAGAGAAAAATAATAATAATAATCTGTGTATTTACTTGTACGGATTAATTGTTCACCCTAAAACCTGTAATATGTGCTAACAAAGTAAATGGGGTCAATTTTGATTTCATGAGGACTTTAAAAGTGCAGTGCTGAGGAACACTGTTGATATTTAAAAACAACCCATACAAACACCCCTCTCTGTTTATTGCTCTGCCCCCAATGTGCTTGGAATTGGAGTTGGATATGCCAGGCTGCTTATTTCAAGACGTCTTTTGATTGTGTTGCAGATTGTCTCTGTATCGAGGGTGGTTTCCGGTCATTTCTAGCCTGTGCTGCTCTAACTTTGTCTACTTCTACACGTTCAACACACTGAAGAGAGTGATGGTCTCGGACCGGTCCAAGCCTGCCAAAGATTTGCTCATGGGCTTCATATCAGGTACTGAAATGCTGTGCTGAACCTGAATTTCATTTCATCTCAGTTTAACAGTGTCTCACTCTCGGCACCGTGTTTCTTTTAGGAAAATGGGAGAAACTGCAATGCTCAATAGGGTGGAATAGCCCCGCCTTTTAGGTAAAATAGCCAATCGCTTATCGGTAAAGTCATTGTGCCACTGCAGCTGCTGTTAGATGCTCCGGTTCCCATAGAAACCTGAGACTCACGCTTAGGACTGCAGATGTGCATTGGCTCGTCTAGCCTGAAAAAAACCCACACTTTTTTAAATTCTATTTGAGCAAAAGAAACATTTATGGGACAGTTCATGTTAGATTTTTTTGCTGATTTAAAAATATGTTATTTAATTGTGAGTTCAGCAAGCAGTTTTAGAGATTCCAGGATTCCCCCATTCAAATAGATAGGACTCGGTCTTGTATAACCAAAATAGCTGGAAGCATTGCAAATATGGCCGCTGAGTGAACAGACTTTCCCTGAAAGGGACTTTACTGGGGTGTTCTGGTAGAGCTGCATGATTACTCACAATAAAACCGGAATCGCAGTATGGCTTAGTGCGATTATCAGATAGCAATGGCTGGGATTTAATTAAATAAATAAACAAGCTGCGTATTTCAGAGTTAAAGCCTCCTAGTGGTTCAAAATAAAAGTTTGATAGTTTAATGTTGGAAAAAAAATAAAGATGTAAATATTAGTATTATTATTCTCCAGTTGTAATCTGTGTTGTTATCATTAACTAAAACTATTAAAATGATTTTTGTTAAATAAAATAAAGCTGAAATGAAATAAATGTAAATATAGTGAAATAAGTTTAAGCTAAAGCACTAAATGTATAAACTGTAAATAAATAAATAAATAACTATAAAACTGGGAAAAAAACTTAAATTAACATGAAAACCAAAAATATAAAAATAAAAGCTATTTAAAATGTAATAACTATAATCAAACAAATAACACTGGTTGTTATGCAAAATAAAATAATTACATATTTTTTTAAATACTTCTATTTTACAGTGAAATACACAATATTTGTATTATTATATAGCTAGATTGATATATAATAATATTTAAAAACATTATTACATTTTTTTAAAATCACTTTTGTAATTATTTTAATTTTTTATAATATATATCGCAATTAGGTCCCGCCTCCCCCCCTCCCCAATAGTACAGCATTGGTTGGTTCTAGGTTGTTACTTTTCAATGTTATTTTGACACTGAAAATATTACTTCACCTGTAAGTAATTCACACCTAATAGTCATTGAGATGAAAATGTCCACTCTTTTCTTCTTCCTATTGTTTAATTTCATTTAGGCGCTGTCAATGTGCTCCTGACCACGCCCATGTGGGTGGTGAACACACGACTGAAGCTTCAGGGGGCAAAGTTCAGGAACGAAGAGCTCCATCAGACCCACTATAAGGGCATATTTGGTGAGAACCACTCACACACTCATTTATCTTATGAGGTATAAACTCCAATGTTCAGTCAATGTATTTGTTAGTAAAGCACATTTCAAATTCAGCCAAAGTGTTGTACGGCAGAAAGATGGCCATTTTCTGCGCCTTCCTCCTAAATATAGAGCTTGATCTGCTCATCTTTTGTGATAGTCTTGCTGCACTTATTTTTTGGTTACTGTTGTAAGGGCTCAAAACTCAATGAAATTTACAGTATAACGCTGAATGTTACCTAATATGGCAATTTTAGATTAATAATTCAAAGGGAGGGCTGTGAAATAAATCAAATTGTGTGATGCTCTGCTGTCTCACTATAGTAGGGCCCTATGATTTCCTATGATATATAACATTGCAATTTGGTATCATAATTTTTTATGTCCTTAAGTATTTAAGGAAGAAAGTAAAGGAGTACAAGAAGTTTGAAAGTGTTTGCAACAATGAAGTGAACAAATATAATTACAAAAAAAAACCTTAATTGTCAATTTTGTGTCAACCAGTTAGTGTCAAGAATTCAAATATTCATTGGTATAAAGCAATAATATCAGTAAAAAGACAAATAGGTCTGCAATTGTCACCAGTAAATCAAATGATATAGCTGTTCTCCTCTCACAGACGCCTTCTCCCAGATAATAGCCAGCGAGGGAGTGGGAACGCTGTGGAACGGGACGCTACCGTCTCTAGTGCTGGTGTTCAACCCTGCTGTGCAGTTCATGTTCTACGAGGCTATGAAACGAAAAGCAGGACGTGGAGGCAGGAAGGTGAGGGACAAAAGATTGCATCATTCATTTTCATTCAATGTGTGAAATAACTTACATTTTTCATGTTTCTGGGCAGATATCATCACTTGAGATCTTTCTCATTGGTGCCATCGCTAAAGCTATTGCAACATCTGCAACGTATCCTCTGCAAACGGTTCAGGCCATTCTGAGGGTAAAATGAGTATGATTGCATTAAAGTGCTCCTACTATGCTTCTTGGATATTATCTGCCATGCAGTGTATATTGTAGATCTTTGTGAATGTAAAGAGGTCTGAAAAGTTTTAAAGTGCTGTGAAATTAAGTTGTCTTCCAAAAAAAAAAGAAGCGATTCTGAAACTGCTGAACCTATGTAGGTTTGTAATACAGTGCACCTGGAAAGTATTCACAGTGCTTCACTTTTCCCACATTTTATGTTACAGCATTATTCTAAAATGGATTAAAAAAATTATTCTCAATTCTATAAAACAATACCCCATAATGACAATGTGAAAGAAGTTTGTTTGAAATCTTTGCAATACAAAGCACAAAAAAAATCACATGTACATAAGCATTCACAGGCTTTTCCATGATACTCAAAATTGAGCTCAAGTGCATCCCGTTTCCACTGATCATCCTTGAGATGTTTTTGCAACTTGATTGGAGTCCACCTGTGGTAAATTCAGTTGATTGGACATGATTTGGAAATGCACACACATGTCTATATAAGGTCCCACAGTTAACAGTGCATGTCAGAGCACAAACCCAGCCATGAAGTCCAAGGAATTGTCTGTAGACATCAGAGACGGGATTGTATCGAGGCACAGATCTGGGGAAGGGTACAGAAACATTTCTGCAGCATTGAAGGTCCCAGTGAGCCCAGTGGCCTTCATCATCCATAAATGGAAGAAGTGTGGAACCACCACGACTAGCTGGGTGACCTGCCAAACTGAGCTATTGGGGGAGAAGGGCCTTAGTCAGGGAGGTTACCAAGAACCTGGTGGTCACTCTGACAGAGCTCTAGCATTTCTCTGTGGAGGGAAGAGAACCTTTCAGAAGAACAACCATCTCTGCAGCACTCCACCAATCAGGCCTGGATGGTAGAATGTCTAGACGAAAGTCAGTCCTCAGTAAAAGGCACATGACAGCCCATCTGGAGTTTTCCAAAAAGCACCTGAAGGACTCTCAGACCATGAGAAACTAAATTCTTTGGTCTAATGTAGTGTTGTCAAAAGTACCGACCGCGATACCAATTCGATACTGAAATGTTAAAAATATGACGCTTTGAGCGCTGTTGAGCGGAATCGTAAACACCTCTGACTGGCCATTGTGCTCACGCGCTCATCAAATAGGGCTATGATTGGCTACTTTGATCAGCGCTTCACAAACATGTTGTAAAAATACATCAATGACGCTTTTCAAGGAGCGCTTACACAGATACACACAGAGCGTTTGAATGTAGGTGTCTATCAGCCTACCGGTCCGCTGGTCGGCGCCTGCTTGTGCTTTCAAACGCTCCCGCTTTCAAAACACTTTTCAAACACTTCCGTGTTGTTTCAAACCGCTGCCGTGAGTTGATCATTGTAGCCAATCACAGGCACATCAGATGAGCTCGTGAGCACAATGACCACTCAGAGGTGTTTACGATTACAGCTCAACAGCGCTCGAAGCCTCACATTTTTAACATTTCAGTACCGATTTGGTATTGCGGTCGGTACATTTGACAACACTAGTCTAATGAAACAAAGATTGAACTCTTTGGCCTGAATGGCAAGCGTCATGTCTGGAGGAAACCAGGCACCGCTCATCACCTGGCCAATAACATCCCTACAGTGAAGCATGGTGGTGTCAGCATCATGCTGTGGGGATGTTTTTCAGTGGCAAGAACTGGGAGACTAGTCAGGATTGAGGGAAAGATGAATGCAGCAATGTACAGAGATGTCCTTGATCAAAACCTGCTCTAGAGCGTACAGGACCGCAGACTAGGGCGAAGGTTCATCTTCCAACTAGACAACAACCCTTAGCACACAGCCAAGATAACAAAGGAGTGGCTACTGGACAACTCTGAATGTCCTTGAGTGGCCCAGCCAGAGTCAAGACTTGAACCCGATTGAACGTCCCTGGAGAGCCTGAAAATGGCTGCTTGGAGCTTGAGAGGTCCTGCAAAGAACATTGGGAGAAAATGCCCAAAAATAGGTGTGCCAAGCTTGTAGTATTATACTCAAAAAGTCTTGAGGCTGTAACTGGTGCCAAAGGTACTAAAGAATAATGTTTTTTTTGTTGTTGTTGATGATTTTTTTTTTTAATATAAATTTGCAAAGATTTCAAACAAACTTCTTTCACATTGTCATTTGATGAATTGAAGAAAAATAAAATAAATTGAATCCATTTTGGAATAAGGCTGTATGTGGAAATGTCAAAAATTAAGCATTTTGAACACTTTCAGGATGCATCCGGATAGTCTAAGTGATTTTTTACCTTAAATGCATGCAAACCTATTGTAAGAGACTGCCAAAACAACATTAGGAACTTTTGAAATGGCATTATAGGGGCACTTTAAACCATTACATTGTATAATACACTTGACAGATGCTGGTAGACACAGTATTACTCATTTTAAAGCTGTCTTTGTGTGAAATAATCTCCGTTGCTTCCTCTGCAGTTTGGCCAGTATAAATCCGATGGTAAAGGGGGTCTAGTGGGCAGCCTGAGGAACGTGGTTTCTTTGCTAATGGACCGAATCAAGTAAGTCAACTGTAGTTTCAGTAATACTGCTTATTGACCAGGGTAATTATAGTCAACTAAATCTAAAGCATTTCTATGAAATAAATAAAAGAAACATTAACAAAAAATAACTACTGCTGTAAATCGATTAAAAGTAATATCTAATTATTCGCAAATTGTTGTGATTAATTGCACCAAATATTCAGGTTTTTAATATTCATATTGTAATCATTTCACATTTGACCTCCAAATCAATGTAGAAACATACACAAGACAGTATATTTTAAATATGTGTGTAATGTCATCTTTTTATAAATGAAGGCCAGCATCACTTGATACCGCTGTCTCTATAACCCTTTCACACACATATTCTAGTAAATACCGATTATGTGTCCCGGCATCAATAGATTTTGGTTCAGTCATTTTCCCGAATCTGTGCATGCATTTACACACATCCTATAAAGACACGTGACACTAGGGTGTGGCATGTAATGTCTCTGCTGCGTCTTTAGTTTACTTATGATCACTCGAGAAGCCACGCTTGTGCATTTTTAACATTTATTTTTCTGATTTGATCATGAACTAGCGCATCATGTACCGTTTCTCTAAGCTAGCGGACGATCTCAGCTTCAGCGTCATTACTACAGCAGAGCCCTTTATGCATTTATCCTGCCGTTGGTTCTCATGGGGGAACGGTCCCGGCAATGTTACTAGGTCTCCATCCTGGTATCAATCCCACAATCAATTAATTTTTGACAGCACTGATTTTAATATAATGATGTATAAAAAAATTCCCACAAAAATTAAAGGATTCTAACACCTTCAATTTACTGGCTACCAGCCATAACATCAACATAATTACTTGGAACTGTAATCACTGTCCACCCCTACATTTAAACAATTCAGCCAGTGCTGTTTGACAGCTAGAGTCTCACCTGTGTCCTCTGTGTGACAGGAGACACGGGCTGCTGGGTTTATATAAAGGCCTGGAGGCCAAGCTGCTGCAGACGGTGCTGACGGCGGCCCTCATGTTTGTGGTGTACGAGAAGATCACTGCTGCCACCTTCAAACTCATGGGACTCCAGAAGAAACTCAAGCACTGATATACTGTAGCTTTGATTCACGACTACCTCTAACTCACACACACACACACCCTTAGGAGGAGCTCCACATATCCCATCAGTCACTGCTCCACTAACATGGGCTCATATGGGTAAGGTTTAGTCCTTCCTTTACACAGCTCAGGTTAAAGCAAGAAAAGTGCATTTATGCACCTTTAGTTTTTAGCATATTATTAATATTGTTATTTTTTTAAAGTTTACTTGATCAAGTTTCTTTTAACAGAATCTTAGAGAAAATGGTTTCCGTTTTGTGCCATTGAAAGTCTTTTATGACATCTTAACCCAAACCCAAGATTTGGATTCTGAGTGGTTTCTAAATTGAAGGGTGATGATTCAGACCAAAACTAAAATCCTGCTCCTCGGTTGTTTATGGAAGCTTTTAAAAGATTATCTCACAATCGTTTACTTCTCGCAATTCTGACTTTTTTTTCCCCTCAGAATTGCGAGTTAAAGTCATAATTAAAGCCATAATTGAGAGTTAAAGTCAAAGTTAGAATTGCGAGTTAAGCCAGATTATGCCAGAATTGCGAGATATAAATGGAAACACGATTCAGTAGATTTCACATTTCCGCGGCTCTCGTAAGCAGCAGTCATAGTTGTGTAAATGTCTATAAGCGGTGCATGGGAGGTGACAGAGAAATATACATTTTTATTCGCTTTTACTTATAACTCTCCAAAAGAGGGAAAAACTTCTAGATGTTGATAATCACAGTCTGTAAAAAGGGTATATTAAGTTGTTTTTTTGAAATAAAATGTAAAAATCAGATGAAAAACTTAAAAAGGCAGCTAATGGAAATACTGTCAAATGCTAAATGCTTAAAATATTAAAATGTAGAAATAAAGCTTAATAGAAATTAAAAAAAGACAAATGCACACAACAAAATTATTAAAACTAATATAATACAAAAGGAACGTTGTTTCAAACCTGTATGATTTTTCACTTTTATGTAGATTGAAAGATGTTTCTCAGAATGTCCCAGCTTTGATAGAAACAGCCGGCAGTAACTATATTCTCCTCCACTGCAGTATTTAACTATGGATGGACTTGGCTGGTTTAAATGTGTAGGCATGAATGAAAGTTGAGCTATGACAGACGGCAACATTTTAGTAAAAAAAAAACGACTTTGGATTTACTAAAAACGTGCTGAAGCCCTAGTTTGTCAGTGGGTAACTGGAGCGTGAATGACAGTTTGAATTCTAGACATCTGCTATGTCAATAGAGATCAATTAATAATACATATGGCACAAATGATATTGTGCTTTAATAGATGCAGTAGAGCCTTTTAAATAATGTGCTGCTATGTCACATGACGAATCAGGCAATGGTTTTTAAAATCAAAATATTTTTTAATCAATGATATGGAAGGATAAAGATTTGCATCCTCTTTGATCCACAAAAGCAGTGTTACGGATTCTGAAATATTCGCAAAGCCTGTTTTTGTTGACTTTTGCACAAAGAACTATTTTAGCACCACTTGATGTCCAATGTAAAAGGAGGGGAAAAAAACAGTTGAGAATCTCTAATCTGAAGGATGTTTTTCTCTTGTTATTGGGTTAGCTGATTTCATGGCATTAGTTGACACTTTAAATTCAGCTCTGTCTATTAAACCTTTGACAAGTATGATCACGGCAAACATTCACATTGTGCAAACTGCAGAGGCGGCGCTGCTGAGCCAGAGACAGCTGTGGTATAAAGCCGCTTCAGTCTTTCAACCACACAGAATCATTATTTCTGTTTTGAAATAATTCAATTGATCACAGAAGCACTGGGATAAAAGTTTAGTTCGGATATAAACACTCATGTCAACAGTGGCCACCAAAATGGAGTAAATAGCTTCAAACAAAGATTTATCATTACATCGTTAAATCAGTAGGTGGCGACAAGTAACTTAAAGGGATACTTCACCGCTTTTTCATATTAACTGTTATTCAACTATGGTTATATCAAGTATGGTGACATAAAATAAAACATGGCGCTTTTCTAAGCGGATTAAAAAGTAGAACTATAATGTATGGCGGAATAGCACTTCTGTTCAACCAGTCATGAAACAAGTGTTGATAAGTGAGTCTCAGTGTAGCGTTCATGAAAGGCATGTAAAAATACAAAGCTCAGCGTTAACCTAAACTTGAGGTCAAGGTGAATTTAGTCACACCATACTTTCCTTAATTATGCATCTTTGAGAGAAAAGCTTCCCGTTTACAGAAGTCTTACCTGCTGTGTGTCAATGAAACCTGTTTCTCTTTGACCATATACAAAATGTTATTAAAAACTAAAAGTTTACATAATGAACTTGCAACTAAGATTTTATACTTAAGTTTCTTTATTTTAAAATGTATAGCACATACTTTGTACTTTCATTTTTATAACCTGTTATTTAATTGTTCTTGTACTTTTAAGCATGTTTAAATGAGTTGCTGACTAGAATGCTAATAAAAGCTTTGGAAGAAGACCTCAGTAATGATTTCTCTGAGATAACATTTAGAAATAAAACCACAAATGTACAGAGACCTGCACCGTATATCCACACATTTAGAATTTGTCCTCGTCACTTAAAATGTGTTATTATACTGAGGACACAATTGAACTAAAATGAGGGAACAAATTAATAAAACAGTCACAAATTATGTCTTTGGAAGGATTTCTTAATTTGCAGCCACAATCTCATTTTTCTTCTGCATGGTATGTGCAAAATCTCTACAGAACAATATGAAGTTGGACATTTCTAGAGTCATAGGTTTGCATTCATTGTTTGAAAAATCATTGTTAAAATGTCACAAAATTGAATGAATTTACATAATCGTTTTACAAGAAATGTACAATGTGTTTCCTGATTGAGGCCCACAGTGCCATTTTATAGAACTTAAAAAAAAATAATTAAGAAGACATTTTGAAGTATTCAAACAACAAAGGCTAAAATAACATCGCAATATAAAAAAAATAAAAAACAACAGTGTGCATGGACGTCAATCCAATGTTTGATTAAAAAAAAAAGACCTTTCCAAGTTCCCAAACTAGATCTAGAAAACAAGCAATACCAATTGTGCACAGCACCAATAAAGTATGTTCATGATTGATGAAAACGGTCCCGACTGATGTACTGCATACATCGTAAGCTCAGTATGTCAGTGGTTAGATTTCCTTCACGTACCACTCTGGTAAGAATGTAAAAGGAGAGTCTCTGTGGACGGTGTAGGACACATCTCTGTGTGGAATCCATTCGAACAGGTACACCAGTCTGAAAAACATCACATTACGGCACAGTCAAGTCATTCAAGTCAAACCCATTTTTCTTGTGTAATCTGACATATCTCTAAGGAAACCAATACTCAATCCAGAAAGAAAACTGTAGGACGGGGCTTGATTTTCAGGAATACCTTGGGTCGTCCTCTCTGACCACTGATTTGACGTAGGACAAGAAATCGTTGCAGAAATTCATACAGACTGTTGGCTTCCAGCAGTTGTGCTCGTTCTACAGAGTAAAGAGAAATTAAAACATCATGACATCCTTCTATAAGTCAATTTCTACAATAATATATTTCAGTTTCATTCAACGTGACATGAAAATGGTTCCCCCAAACTTGCTCACTTCTCAATTTTGAATGGGGCATGTCTTTTGTTTTGTTATGAATATACATGCAGTGAAGATAAATGTACTCTGCCTGAACCACATTTGTGGCTATTAATATTTTTTTAAATGAAAACGAAAAAAGGCTGAGTGACGATATCAAGTGCTGTACCTTAACGTACTTGGTATTGAGAAATGCCCCTGAAGTGGGTTTCAAATAAGTGAGATATACAAAATGTGCAGGGCTGGGGGTCCTCCAGGATAGGTTTGAAAACCACTACGTGTCACTATAAATTGTCAACTCCTAATTTTCCATTTTTGTGGCTTCACATTGCCATCCTTCAGAAGGTTATTAACGTAGTAGTAATTTAGTTATCTAATTTCAGACTAAACCAAGCGGGACTGAAGCTTTTAATAAGTGGTTATTGAAAGCAAACCTTGATCATTTGTGATATTTTCGAGGTTTGGAAGGTCTCAACAGACACCACTATCCCATCATGGTCTCGAAACCCAGCGACTATCTGTGGCACTCCAGGAAGAAACGACTGTGCCCACCATTTCAGCAGCTTGTACCTAGAAGAACATACAAACTGGTGTCTTCACTCCAACTTTTCATCAATGTCCCCTAAATTTATTAAACCCTTAAAAAAACACTGGTGGCATTTGACCACTGCAAACCATAATGTTAATATTCATTGAAATGTGAAGAAATTAGTTTGATTAAAATCTGTGAACTATACCTTTAATGTCTTCGACCAATATGAATGTGCAATGCAAACATTTGGGGCGAAAGACATTTTAATTTGAATGAATGGCTGTTAATGCATCTGTTCAACGTATAGGCGTTCTGATCGCATTTACATTGCACTGCGAACAAAACTGGCCAAACCCATAAGACTTGTGCTTTTGATCGCATGTCCAGAGCCTCGGCTGTTACATGACACTATGACTTGGTATGGCTGATGAAAAAACTATCCTGCGAACAGACTAACCAGAGCATGTCTGGTTTTTAAGCGCCACCTACTGTTAAGTAGTAAATCACTATATTAGCATCCACACCAGCAGACAAGAATGTTGGGTTTAATTTTAAAGAGTTAGTTCACCCAAAAATGAAATTGATGTCATTAATGGCTCACCCTAATGTCGTTCCACACCCGTAAGAGCTCCGTTCATCTTCAGAACACAGTTTAAGATATTTTAGATTTAGTCTGAGAGCGTATGCAAGTGTATGCACACTATACTGTCCATGTCCAGAAAGGGAATAAAAACATAATCAAAGTAGTCCAGATGTGACATCAGTTAGTTAGTTAGAATCTCTTGAAGCATCGAAAATACATTTTGGTCCAAAAATAACCAAAACTACGACTTTATTCAGCATCAGTCTTCTCTACCCACGGAGGTCTTACGGGTGTGGAATGACATTAGGGTGAGTCATTAATGACATCAATTTCATTTTGGGGTGAACTAACTCTTTAAGTGAGCACTCCAGTTTTGTCATCTGCCGCTTTAAACGATAATGGTAAATTCTGATTGGCTGTCAATGCAGAAACAGCAATCTCTCAGATTTCATTCTCACCTTCATCTCATCCAAGATGTTCCATGTCTTTCTTTCTTCAGTCGAAAAGAAATTTAAGTTATTTGAGGTAAACATTCCAAGATTTTTCTCCACATCATGGACTTCAATGGCAACCAACGGCTGAAGGTCCAAATCAATGCAGTTTCAGAGGAAGGGCTTCAGAGGCTGCATGATCCCAGACGAGGAATAGGGTCTTATCTAGCCAAACCATCAATCATGAATTTTTTTTATTAAATGATATACTTTTTAACCACAAATGCGCGACCGTGTTCTGCATCTTCACGGCGCAGGACGCGATCCAGTGTTAAAATGGGCGTGCAAAGACTAAATCAAACATCCTTTACCACAATAGGTAAAACTAGGATGTCGGTGTTGGAGGAGAACATGAGATACTTTCACATACTTTTCTGACGTGATGACGTCAGATATATATATATATATATATATATATATATATATATATATATACAGTCCCTGACAAAAGTCTTATCGCTTGTGTACAAATTGACCTAAAGTGAAAAACTAAACTTTCAAAAAGTATTCTAATATTCACAGCTTGGTAAAGCCCATTGAGTCAATTTTTGCAAAGACAAGTGTTGTCACCTTGTCATATTAGCTTCACCTGTGACTAATAATGGATCAATTAGGTCTCAAGTGTGTATAAAAAGAACCCCAGTACACTAGACCTTCACATCAACTGCAACTAGACCTCTGCAAACATGCCTAAGATTCACCCAGAGACTAAAGTTTTGATTATCAAGAGGCTGAAGACCAGATCCACTGCTGATGTGGCAGACACCTTCAATGTGTCTCAGCGACAAGTACAGAGGATAAAAAAAAGATTTGAAGAGACTGGAGACGTTTTTGACAAGCCCAGGTCAGGCAGACCCCGCAAGACAACTGCTCGAGAGGACCGTTTGTTGGCTCGAAAATCCAAGGCCAGCCCATTTTCCACTGCAGCAGAGCTCCACGAGACCTGGTCACCTGAAGTCCCTGTGTCAACCAGAACAGTTTGTCGGATTCTGTCTCGAAATGGCCTCCATGGTCGAATCAGTGCCCAGAAGCCAGCACTAAACAAAAGACAATTGAAAAACGTGTGGCATTCGCCAAGGCCCACAGCCTGCTAAAAGGATGGACGCAGGAAAAGTGGCAGAAGGTGGATTTTTCAGATGAATCTTCTGTTGAATTACACCACAGTCGCCACAAATATTGCAGGAGACCTACTGGAGCCTGAATGGATCCGAGATTCACCCAGAAAACAGTGAAGTTTGGTGGCGGAAAAATCATGGTCTGGGGTTACATCCAGTATGGGGGTGTGCGAGAGATCTGCAGGGTGGAAGGCAACATCAATAGTCCAAAATACCAAGAAATCTTAGCTACCTCTTATATTCCCAACCATAAAAGAGGCCAAATTCTGCAGCAGGACGGTGCTCCATCGCATACTTCCATCTCCACATCAAAGTTCCTCAAGGCGAAGAAGATCAAGATGCTCCAGGATTGGCCAGCCCAGTCACCAGACATGAACATCATTGAGCATATGTGGGGTAGGATGAAAGAGGACGCATGCAAGACGAAACCAAAGAATATTGATGAACTCTGGGAGGCATGCAAGACTGCTTTCTTAGCTATTCCTGATGACTTCATCAAAAAATTGTATGAATCCTTGCCAAACCGCATGGATGCAGTCCTTCAAGCTCATGGATGTCATACAAGATATTAAATTTGGATCTCACAGCACCACAACTTAATTTGCTGACATATTTTTGTATTTGCAGTAAATTTGTTTAATTTCTGTATAGGCGACAAAACTTTTGTCTTGCCAAAATTTGACCTTTCTGTCTTGATTAAATGATAAATATGTTTTCTATGAAAATTATTTCTTTCAGTGCATTAAACATCATTTGGGAGGGTTTTAGCTTTTCATATGAGCTATTTCTAACACCAATTAATTAATTAAAAGTCAGGTTAATATCAGGTATTTCTAGAAAATAGATAAGCGACAATATGTCTCCTAATTTTTTTTCAGAGCTGTATATATATATATATATATATTAGTTATTTTGTTTGTTGTTTCTTTACGATAATGACAGATGGTTTGGCTAGAAAAGCCTTGTTCCTCATCTGGGATCATGCAGAGCCTTTGAAGCCCTTCCTCTGAAACTGCATTTATTTGGACCTTGAAGTCCATAAACTGGAATTTTTTCCTCAAAAAACGTAATTTCTTTTTCGACTGAAGAAATAAAGACATGAACACCTTGATGAGATGGCAGTGAGTAAAATAACAGGAAATTTTCATTTTGTAGTGAACTAATCCTTTAAAAGATCTTCATTTGTGTTCTGAAGATGAGCCAGTGTTGTAGGTTTGGAACAACATGAGGGTGAGGAACGAATGAATGAAATGTATTAAAATGAATGAAAACTAATTTCTCTGCCCATTTATAAATGCTGCCTTGTTAAACTGAATCAACACTGTAACTATGTTAATCCCTGTTTCGGAAGAAAGCAAATGATCTCCATGTCTGAAAAGTCACACCTGTGGAAGTTACTTTGCTGTTTCGGGGTGCAGATCTCCGCAGAGGTCTTGAGCTCCACATAACACCCCGGAGCCGGAGGAGCATCGGGGCCTTTGACGCGGCAGTCCACCTCCCCAGAGAAGAGCAGCTTATGGTCGGCCAGACGGGTCTGAACCACCGTACAAAAGGCCTCGTTGGTGTTCACCACGCCCCCCGGGTCTGGAGTGCCATCCACATCATCTTAAAAGACAGCACAGAGGGCGATCAGTGCCGAGATCCATCACTATCAGCAGTCTGATAATACTCAACGGTGCCAAACCTGCACAGGTGTACTGCTCAAACTTGTAGCCCCAGTACATCATCTCCTCCTGCCGCTCTGACCGGGTCTCTCGACTGGCTCTGGCAGCCTCGGTTTCCACCTCACTGATGTAGATGGTGCCTCTGAACTTGGAGGCGGCCAGCATCCATCCCTCCTGACCCTCATACGGGGTGGTCAGCACTTTGGTAAGATGTCCTCTCCATGTCACGAAGTCCACACCTAGAGCACTGCAAACACACTTGACTCAACGACAGGAACAAGACTAATCTACAACAGTCAACTAACACTGTTTGGTATCATTGAGATACTATTTTTTTTATATTTCCTGGTTTCATTTTTTTGTTGTTAAATATAATAACCCTGCTGTGAAGCACACACAATCAGATTATCGCTAGTTAATACCACTAACAAGGCTCAAAATAGCCTCACACTAACACGGTAGCATAATGAGGGTCCCTACATGCAAACCGAAGCATTGAGAACTTTGTAAGGGTACAAACTGTTTAATAAGAAGATACTTTATAAAGACAGTACATTACGTGTACAGACAGCAGCCATCTTGGTCTCGATGAGTCCTAATGCTAAGTGATGAACTGTGACTTGGAATTTCATATGGAACACCTTCCCTTTTAGTTAGTCAACCATATATTTGAATAAACAGACATAATTCATGCATTTCCATGTAATTAGATTTCACAAACTTAATTCCTATAGATCAGCTCACTTAGCATAGCGTTCACTCGTCGAGACTGTTTTCCAAGATGGCTGCTGTCTATATATGTGTAATGTACTGTCTTTATAAAGTATCTTCTTATTAAACTGTTTGTGTTGTGAACCATTGAGGTTCATTATCGTGTTACGCAGCACGTTTGAGCTTCAGCAAGAACCAATGAGGTTCATTCTCGTGTTACGCAGCACGTTTGAGCTTCAGCAAGAGCCAATGAGGTTCATTCTCGTGTTACGCAGCACGTTTGAGCTTCAGCAAGAGCCAATGAGGTTCATTCTCGTGTTACGCAGCACGTTTGAGCTTCAGCAAGAGCCAATGAGGTTCATTCTTGTGTTACGCAGCACGTTTGAGCTTCAGCAAGAGCCAATGAGGTTCATTCTTGTGTTACGCAGCACGTTTGAGCTTCAGCAAGAACCAATGAGGTTCATTCTCGTGTTACGCAGCACGATTGAGCTTCAGCAAGAGCCAATGAGGTTCATTCTCGTGTTACGCAGCACGTTTGAGCTTCAGCAAGAGCCAATGAGGTTCATTCTTGTGTTACGCAGCACGTTTGAGCTTCAGCAAGAGCCAATGAGGTTAATTCTTGTGTTACGCAGCACGTTTGAGCTTCAGCAAGAGCCAATGAGGTTAATTCTTGTGTTACGCAGCACGTTTGAGCTTCAGCAAGAGCCAATGAGGTTCATTCTCGTGTTACGCAGCACGTTTGAGCTTCAGCAAGAACCAATGAGGTTCATTCTTGTGTTACGCAGCACGTTTGAACTTGTTTGTTTGCGCTGATCCTTGCTTTGTAACAATGTAGCCTAAATTCAATCTGTTCGTCATATAATAAAGTTATTGTATCTCTTGAAAAAAATTGATAAAATACCACTTGACTCATGGATTTAGTTTTACAATCTCTTTATGAACTTTTTGAAGCGTGTCAAAGTAGTAGATGCCTAGACTGTCAATGGAGAGAACAGAAATCTCTGATTTAATTAAAAATATATTAATTTGTGTTTTGTAGATGAACTAAAGTTTTAAAGGTTTGGAACATGAGGGTGAGCAATTGGTGACAGAATTTTTGAGTCAACTAACCCTTTAATAATTAATGACATTAGGAAAGATGGAAAAAGCATGTCGACTGCCAAACCTCGGAGCTCACAGACAAGTAAAAGAGTGCAGAATATGTATGTAAGTTATCTTACCAGCTGGAGGATGAGGTTTGGGCTCTGGTTTTAATCTTGTCTCTGTTAGCCAGAATCCACTTCAACACGTGATCAAGCTTCTCTTTCACGCCATCATCTCTTTTTACGAAGCGGTTGGTGTATCCGTCCCTTAAATTGAAATCGGGACCTTTTCTGGGCTCAACATAATATCGCAGCTGCCTTTGATCATTGAAGAAGTTCCTATGAGAGTCCAGCGAGAAGAAGCCCACCTCCACCGGCTGCTTGTATAGAGGGAAGTTTCTCTCATACATCTGTCTGCGAGTGCTCAGGGTCTCAGCGGGTCTGTGCTGGCCTTCATCGGACGTCCTGTGTCGTTTATCGCTGTTATAATCACAGCTGGGGTCTCTAGATCGTTTATAAACAGAGTCATGCGGATGCCCTCCGCGGTAGCTTTGAGCCATGGCGTGTTTTTATTGGTGAGTTTAAACCCCCTGTTAACCTCAGTATTATTAGCAAATGCTTATTTACCTTATGAATGAATGTCGTAGACAGTGAAGTTCAGTGCAGTTCATTTGTTAATGGCCATACAGAGTTCATAACTGAAAAAAGGGCTATGTGATAGCAGCAGCGTCACACTCATTAGCTAACATGTCTTCCTCTAGAAATTAATAATCATCCAGCTATAAAGTGTTGTATTTACGCCCCAGTAAATTAGCTGAAATAGGACATTTAGGATTAAATAAATCTTACTCCGATAGCATATACTGTAAGCGTATGAAGCGTGTAAACAAACAACTGCTATGAAAAAATGATTTTCAAAATAAAATCCCCTAAACTCACATTTCAAAATAAAAGTCCCAAAGTAACATATTATAGGGTCATGAAAATGCATGCGCAGTTGCAACGCTGATGTAATGCATTTTTAGTCTGCGGTTTTGTTGCAAACGCTTGTCTACAGCCTCTGGTCTATGGCAACTGTACAGACCCAAAATAATAACATTTCTTGATTATATTTTGTTATTATTATTCTTTTTTTACTAGCCTACCCTATGAAGCTTTTCTCCAGCTTTTTCAAAACAAACGTTATTTTAGCCACATATGGTAAAAATATATAACTAGCCTATATATATATATATATATATATATATATATATATATATATATATATATATATATATATATATATATGTGGTTTTTATACCAAAATGGTATTAAATATAATTGGATCGCGCGTCAAAATGTATTTCGATGCTTAACTGATGTCACATATGGACTACGTACTTTGATGATGTTTTTATTACCTTTCTGGACATGGGCAGTATAGTGTGCATACACTTAGATACGCTGTCGGAGTGTCTGACTAAATATAAAATATATTAAACTGTGTTCTGAAGATGAACGGATGTCTTACGGGTGTGAAGCAACGTCAGGGTCATTAATAGAGTCATTAATGACATCAATTTCATTTTTGGGTGAACTAACCCTTTAAGTTTGGTATCTTTTTAAAGGGAACAAATAATTATATGAACATTTAAAATATGTTTTACCAAACAATATCAACTCTAAATATCTGAACATGTTCTGTGAACAATTTTTGTTTGATATCTCAAAACAATGACAACAACAAAAAATTTAGTAAAATAAAAAATAAAAAAGGGGGCGCAGTACAAAACTTTTCCACTAGATGACATCCAGGCTTCACTTAATACTTTTCAAAATATTTATGAAGTATACATCCTATTCAGAAGTAGTCTGGACTGTAATGTTAATATCTGATTTTAATTCAATCTCTAAAATGCCTCTAAAACATACGGAAAGAATCAGATCGTGTTACACAGTTGCAAAAAATAGTAGACCTATGTGAATCGCTTGAATCTGAAAACGTTTTGAATCTGAAGATTAAGGTAAATTCATTTGTACTTTATGTCTTCAGTGAAACATGTATGCCTAAGTATCTTCTGTTGTTTCTGATGCACATGTACAAAATGAAAGTTGATATTTAAACAAAATAAGAAAGAATTATCTCAATGCATCATGTTCCCTTCTGGAGAATCAGTGAATGTTTGAATCTTTTCTAATAGTTGTGTTTGAGTCCCTCAATCGTTCTCAGTGTGAAAAAGATGGATGTCAGAATCACTGCTGGAGAGGGTTCAAATATGCAAAAGATGCTGGATAAGTGAAGAATGTGTAGGAATTGGAGGATTTTTCTGAAGACCCTTGGTCAGTTTCACTGCTCAGGACAAACGAGACTCAAGAACCATCAGAACACACACACACACACACGCACACACACACACACACACACACACAGAGAGAGAGAGAGAGAGCTGAGGATCATTAGGGAACGACACAGGATTAAGAATCATAAACTTTTGAACGGGTAATGTTAATAAAATCTGATTTTTTTGTTTTTGTCTTGTGGACTATATGTAAACAGTGTTCATGTAAAATATCTTATTCAGGATAGCACTAAATACATAAAAAAACTAATTTTATATGATCTATTTGATCATGATCTATGATCTTGTTTATTTACTTTTTACATTTTCACAGATTCTGCAAGCAGTTCACATACGTTTTGGGGTCTTCTGTTGTTGTAGTCCGTCCGCCTCAAGGTTTTGCGTGTTGTGGCTTCACAAATGCTTTGCTGCATACCTCGGTTGTAACGAGTGGTTATTTCAGTCAAAGTTGCTCTTCTATCAGCTTGAATCAGTCGGCCCATTCTCCTCTGACCTCTAGCATCAACAAGGCATTTTCACCCACAGGACTGCCGCATACTGGATGTTTTTCACTTTTCACACCATTCTTTGTTAACCCTAGAAATGGTTGTGTGTGAAAATCCCAGTAACTGAGCAGACTGAGAAATACTCAGACCGTCTGGCACCAACAACCATGCCACACTCAAAATTGCTTAAATCACCTTTCTTTCCCATTCTGACATTCAGTTTGGAGTTCAGGAGATTGTCTTGACCAGGACCACACCCCTAAAGCATTGAAGCAACTGCCATGTGATTGGTTGATTAGATAATTGCTTTAATGAGAAACTGAACAGGTGTTCCTAATAATCCTTTAGGTGAGTGTTTATCTTGCATGCCCTGGGTGTAAGCAGATAAACATCATTCCCCATCATTTTTGGGGGAACTAGCCTATAAACAGTGGTTCACGAGTTCGCATTTACATTTATGGGTATGCCTATGTGGCGTGCTGTACAGGGGGAGGGCTTCGAGCTCTGAGTTTCGCCCGAACCCGGAATACCTTCTTCCATTCATAAGTAACATGAGTGCATGTGTCTTTGGTAAAACCCATTGCATCCATTCAGTTCACACTAAGCATTTCTGGTAAAAAAAAAAGCAAAAGAAAAAAACATATCCACACACAGCAAAGACATGTTTGGTGAAAATGGAATGAAGTAGAAACCATTACTGTAGCAAATGCTTTAATTTCACAATGGCAGTTGACATCAAAAGCATGATTTCCCAAGATTTGGCATGTGCATTTCTGAATCCTTTAAAAAGAGTGTTTAAGTTTAAAAGAACAGATATGCGGGAACCAGCAAGAGTACAAGAGCTTGTCAATTTACAAAGTATACATTGGCCAGCAGCAGCAAACATTCCTTACAGCTCAAAGATTATACAACAATCTAACGATCAAGCATTCTCTGTTTTCATTCATATTCATGGATAATGCATTACAGAAATCCAAACCAAGAACATATAATGTAGAACAGGATACTCAGTTACATGGCAGATGCTCCTCAACCTAACAAATATAATATGAAGAGAAACTACAGTATGTACAGACGACTTCCAGTTTGTACTGTCTAACAGCGGACCAAGCAAAAGGGCTAGGTCAGCAAAGTTGGTATCAGTTGGTTTTCTGAGTCCATGGGAATGGGACAGATCAAAGTTAAAGACAAGAGCATAGTGAAACCACTATCAAATTGACCCCTACATTCTTATAAATGAGATATGTACAGTACATGTCAAACACGTATTAGTTTTAGTGAGAAATTCTGAAGACTGAGGAAAAAAAGTCACGTTAACATAATATCACAACTGAAATATTAAATGAGCAGAATATACCATCAAATACACCACTACAGCAAAAACAACAGTGGCTACAAATCCTCTCCATATTCAACATATGCAGGAAAAAAAATGGCTCAGCAGAAAGGAAACTGGGGAAAAAAGTAAAAGATTCAGCTCTGTCTATCAATGGGACAACTCCTGAGATATTTTAACAGTGATCTGTAATGTTTTCCTAAGTCAGAATGCACTTTTTGGCCTGTTGTACAATTAACTCCCAGTGTAAAATATGAGGTCGCACTGGTTAAAAAGCCACTCTGTGCGTGTGCGTGCGTGTGTGCGCGTGTGTGTGTGTGTTTTGGAAACCTTAAGTATCTCTCAGCATTTAAAGAGAGCTTGATTCACATTGTGTCAAACAAACACATTACCGGGGTGTGTTTTGGTAACCGAAGGCCAGAACTGTGGTTTACTGAGGTTGCGGGGAGCTGGATCCCCAGGAAAAGAGACTGGGAAGGCGGAAGGCAGAGTCTCTTCGTGCTGGGTCGGGAAGAGTCAGGGTCTCCGGAGCTGACTTCTTCCTTGGTCTGTCCTTGGGCACAGATAGGAAGTCTGGAGCTTCGGTGGAGAGGGGTGTAGAGGGAGCGCTGGATGGCCCGCTGCGAGCGCAGGCTGGCAGGGGCGTCTGGCTGATGGAAATAGCTGGGGGGAAAGTGCCCAGCTTCTTATTGGTGGCTTCCTGAGTGGCTCGTTCGTACTCTCTCACTTCCTCCATCGTCATGTCTGTAAACAGCCAAGCAAAATACATTTCTATTAGTGGGGGCCTAAAACATGGGAGGCAAACTCCTCAATCAAATAGAATTTATATTGGAATACACTTGTAGTCTGGTTGATTTCGTCCTGGTCCACTTAGCGTTTACATTGCCATTTCAACACCAAACCTAAAGGCATAGTGATGTGTTCACAACCTGATCGATCGGCTTTTATTAAGTATATTTCGCAAAAGAACTTACTGAAAATCCAAAACAATGCTGTGCTGTGGGCTAAATGCGCTCGCTGTATGTGCGTAGCTACATATGATGGTATTTTGACCAGAGAACTCGTGAAGAGCTAATAAAATGCGTAAAGGATTTAAAATATCGTCAGGAATCCCTCCATCACACACAAACCAGGATCTGACTGAGGAGACGCGGTTCTGACGCCTTTAACGAACTGTGATGGGGCAACATCACGACAATGATGAGGAAAAAACAGGTATACTCGAGTAATCTGTGCTTTTTAGGGTCGCATCTTATGACAGCATGTCCTGTTTTTGGTTCGTGCCGCTCATGTACATGTATTTGCTCCATGTTGTGTTCATATTTCAGTCTAACTCACCAAGTTGGTTCACACCAAGAATGATAACTAAAAGATCAAGATCAAGGGCTAGAGGTGAAGCTTTGATTGACTGATAGACAACTACTGTGTAAGTGTTTGTAACTTTTCTCATTTTTGATTGTTTGTTCATTTGTTGTTGGATAAGTGTGTCTGTTTGGTGCAGCGGTGTGTATTAGTAGTTTTGGTGTATTCTGGTGGTGTGTGTGGGAGTTAGTATTTGTTGAGTTAGCATTTGTTTGGTCTTTGCCACGTTGGGAGTCAGTTTGTTGGGGGCGTGGCCAGCGAGGTATTAAAAGCCTCGTGTGTTTGTTAGCAGCTGGCTAGAGGTGAAGCTTTGATTGACTGATAGACAACTACTGTGTAAGTGTTTGTAACTTTTCTCATTTTTGATTGTTTGTTCATTTGTTGTTGGATAAGTGTGTCTGTGTGGTGCAGCGGTGTGTATTAGTAGTTTTGGTGTATTCTGGTGGTGTGTGTGGGAGTTAGCATTTGTTGAGTTAGCATTTGTTTGGTCTTTGCCACGTTGGGAGTCAGTTTGTTGGGGGCGTTCCCAGCTGCTTTCAATAACGATACTCAAGTGAGTATAAATAGCGTGATAGTCCGCGGCAGCGGAAGCGGCAGTGTGAAGCCCTCCTTGTGTGAAGACCGACGAGTGTAAAGACTTCAACTCTTCCCTGTGCAACTCCTCTCGAGCAAGGACCTCGACAAGCCACTTGAGTATCATCTTCCTTTCATTATTTGTGTTCGGCTCTTTTCTAATTCCGATCTGGCCTTTTCTCTGATCTGTATTCACCATGTGCTTTCAAATCTCAACTATAACTACTAGCACTCGTAATTCACGCTCTGTACGCACGAGACGCCGCAATCCTAATAATTTGCGCTATATCCTAACATCCTCTGCTACTTTACTCTCTATTCCAATTGGTCTCTGGAATTGTCAGTCTGCTGTAAACAAAGCAGACTTCATTTCATCTATTGGGACTCATTCTCAGCTCAGCCTCATGGCCCTAACTGAGACCTGGATCAAACCAGAGGACACTGCCACTCCTGCAGCCCTTTCAACCAATTTAACTTTTTCACACACTCCTCGGCCTATTGGGAGGGGTGGGGGTACTGGTTTGCTTATCTCAAATGATTGGAAATTTGATCCATTACCATCCCTACCGGCCAGTTCATTTGAATCGCACTCAATCACTGTTACTCACCCTGTTAAAATCCATGTGGTAGTGGTCTATCGTCCTCCAGGTCACCTCGGTAACTTTGTGGAGGAGTTGGATGTGTTACTTTCTAGCTTCCCTGAGGATGGCACTCCACTGATTCTGCTGGGTGACTTCAACATCCATCTTGATAAACACCTAGCTGCAGACTTCAGCACTCTACTGACTTCATTTGACCTTAAGTTAGTATCTACTACGGCTACTCACAGATCAGGTAACCAATTAGACCTTGTATACACACGCAACTGCTCCACGGACAACACTTTAGTTACTCCATTACACACCTCAGACCACTTTCTCATCACTCTTAACCTCATACTGACTCCTGATACAACACGCACTCCTACGCAGATTACCTTTCGGCGTAATCTACGCTCCCTCTCTCCCTCTCGCCTATCCACTATGGTTTCATCTTCACTCCCTCCACCTGCTCAGTTCTCAGCACTGGACACTAACAGTGCTACCAACACTCTTTGCTCCACTCTAACATCCTCCTTAGACAGTTTTTGCCCCCTCTCATCCAGACCAGCCCGCCCCACCCCATCTGCCCCCTGGCTGTCTGAAGTTCTCCGTGAACATCGCTCTGGACTCAGGGCGGCAGAGAGGAAATGGCAGAAATCTAAAAACTATACTGACCTTACCTTGTATCAGTCGCTTCTCTCTTCTTTCTCTACAAATGTCTCCACTGCTAAAACAACATACTACCACAACAAAATCAACAAATGCTCTGACTCTCGCAAACTCTTTAAAACATTCTCCTCTCTCCTTTGTCCTCCTCCTCCCCCTCCTTCATCAACTCTTACAGCTGATGACTTTGCATCATTTTTTACAAACAAAACATCCCTCATCAGCAAACAGTTCTCCTCATCACAAACTGACAAGCACATCTCAACAACTAACACGAACACGCTTCCATCCTTCTCTCCGCTCTCCGAGGCAGATATTTCTAAACTCATCCTTTCCAATCACCCTACTACCTGTCCACTTGATCCTATACCCACTCACCTCCTTCAGGCCATTTCTTCTTCAATCACTCCTGCACTCACTCACATTGTCAACACTTCTCTTCATACGGGAACCTTTCCCACAGCATTTAAGCAGGCTCGGGTAACCCCACTGCTTAAGAAACCCTCTCTGAATCCAGCACTTTTAGAAAACTACCGACCGGTATCCCTTCTGCCTTTCATTGCAAAGACCCTTGAGCGAGTTGTGTTCAATCAACTCTCTATGTTTCTTGAAAGGGACAACCTCCTAGACAACAACCAATCCGGCTTCAAAAGCGGCCATTCGACTGAGACTGCCTTGCTCTCGGTAACTGAGGCACTGAGACTGGCAAAAGCAGCTTCCAAATCCTCTGTGCTCATTCTGCTGGATCTGTCTGCTGCTTTTGACACAGTTAACCACCAGATCCTCCTGTCAACACTTAAGACGATGGGTATCTCAGGAACTGCCCTCCAGTGGTTCAGGTCTTACCTCTCTGGTAGGTCCTACAGGGTGTCATGGAGAGGTGTAGTGTCTAAGTCACATCATCTAGCTACTGGGGTTCCCCAGGGCTCAGTCCTTGGACCACTTCTCTTCTCCATCTACATGTCATCATTAGGTTCCGTCATTCAGAAACATGGCTTTTCCTATCACTGCTATGCTGATGACACTCAACTCTACTTCTCATTTCAACCAGATGATCCTACAGTCAGTGTTCGTATCGCTGCCTGTCTGACAGACATTTCTGACTGGATGAAAGAGCATCATCTTAAACTCAATCTTGCAAAGACAGAATTACTTGTTTTCTCAACCAACCCAGCACTTCATCAAAATTTCTCCATTCAGCTTGGTTCATCGACCATAACTCCATCAAGGACAGCCAGGAACCTTGGAGTTGTGATTGATGACCAGTTAAACTTCACTAACCACATTACTGCAACAGCCCGGTCCTGCAGATTTGCTTTATACAACATTAGAAAGATTAGACCCTTCCTATCAGAACAGGCTGCACAACTCCTGGTTCAAGCTCTTGTTCTCTCCAGACTGGATTATTGTAATGCTCTTCTGGCTGGGCTTCCAGCATGCACTATCAAACCCTTGCAGCTGATCCAGAATGCAGCGGCGAGAGTGGTCTTTAATGAGCCAAAGAGAACGCATGTTACGCCTCTCTTCATCAAACTGCACTGGTTGCCAATGGCTGCTCGCATCAAATTCAAGGCTCTAGTTCTCGCCTACAAAACAACCACTGGTTCTGCACCATTATACCTAAACTCAATTGTTCAGACTTACACACCCTCCAGAAGCTTGCGTTCTGCGAATGAGCGGCGCCTCGTGGTTCCTTCCCAAAGAGGCATGAAATCGCTCTCACGGACATTTTCCTGGACCGTTCCCACCTGGTGGAATGACCTGCCGATCTCAATTCGTGCTGCCGAGTCTGTAGCCATTTTTAAAAAACATCTTAAGACACATCTTTTCCAATTGCACTTTTCCTATTGCACTTGACCAATACAGAATAGCACTTATTGATCATATCTACGTCTCTCATCCGAATTTGTGCCTTCAGGCGGGTATGTTACATAGTTATCATAGCTACCAAAATCCAGTGTTCTGTATTTTGCGTACGTGAGTTTTTGCTGTCGATGGCTATTGCTGCGCGTTTAGCTAGAATGCCATACAAAACCAACCCATTGGGCCACTGAATCCGCATTAACGACAACAGTTGGGGCATCAGCCTTAGTCCTAATGGGTTGTTATCATAGCTATCCAAATCCAGTGTTCTGTATTTTCCGTACGTGAGTATTTGTTGTAGCTGGCTATAAAAAAAAAAAAAAAAAAAAAAAAAAAAAAAACAGTTGTGTACTGTGCTAATTAATTGAGATTTCTTACAGCTCTTACAGGTTGTTGGCTTTGTTTGTTTCGTTACTTCTATTGCTCTACCCTTTTTTTTGTAAGTCGCTTTGGATAAAAGCGTCTGCTAAATGATTAAATGTAAATGTAAAATGTAAATGTAAAGATAACTATATTAGAGCCCACACCAGTGGACAATATCGTTCTGTTCATTCTAAGTTGCTTGTCTGCCGCTTTAAATGCTTTAAGTTCGTTACAGCAGGATGGATTCTGATTGGCTGTGGTTGTTTTTATCGTTCATCACCTGGGGGAAAAAAAATTCTGAAAGTGATTCCAACGATATCGTTTCTTCGTGCCATTATTGTTATACCTGTGGTGTGAACTCTACTATTCGTTAATATTGAGACAATTTTTTTGAACTATATCTTTATTGTTATCTTTATAGTTATCGTCCTTGGTGTGAACGGGCCTGAAACGCACCAGAATTTGTTTGGAAGTGGACTGAGATTCATCTTTTCAGGGGTTTCGGTCCACTCGTTTGGTGCACGCCAGGGTTGCGTTCACACCTATTCAAAGAACCGCACTAACAGAGCAATCACAGAAGGGTTTGTTTTAATTGAACCAAACAAAGTGTGAACACAGCCTAACTCCGCTCCTTTAGATGCTCCAACACACCTAACCTGTAGTTTTCAAGTAAACCCAAAGAACCTAATTAGCTGGATCGGGTGTGTTTAAATAGAGTTTAAGCTAAACTCTGCAGTAGTACATTATGACAGCACTGGACTAAACAAATCTAATATGAATTCATATTCCATCTGATGTTCACAAGGTTTCCATTAACAAGCTACAGTAACATATTCAACGTCACATTTTCTTGTTTCTAGGCGGCTCTTTTTGGTTGAATTATTCCTTTTGGACCATTAGTCAACAAATTGTCTGGTCCTTCTCCTGGACTGCCTGCTTCCTACGGAGTTTAGCTTCAACCTATCTGACTAGGGCTAATAACACCTATACACTTAAATAACTTTAAGATAAGCGACTCGGAAGTTATTCAAAGTCCCTGGGACACATCATAAAATGAGTCAAAAATGAGACTGCGCCTTTGCTGAAGAAGCGCCTAAACTTTGGAACAGTTTGCCTAAACATATTAGAGACACTGCTGCTTCACAGGAGTTTGGTTTGGTTTGGAGATTTTAATTTTTGAGACATCAAAGTCTGTTCACACAGCAGCCATATTTGCAACGCCCTCCGGGCAGCTATTTTTGGCATACAAGACCCATCTATGTGAATGGGGTAATCCTGAAATCTTAAAAACACAATTAAATAACATATTTCAAATCAGCAACACAATCTAATATGAACCGTCCCATAAATGTTGTTTCTTATGACCAGATAGCATAAAAAAACAGGCTAAACGAGCCAATGCATCTGCAGTCTTAAAGGTCCCGTTCTTCGCGATTCCATCTTTCAAACTTTAGTTAGTGTGTAATGTTGCTGTTAGAGCATTAATAAGACCTGTAAAATGATAAAACTCAAAGTTCAATGCCAAGCAAGATATTTTATTTAACAGAAGTTCCCTTTCAAAGCCTACAGCGACCGCTTGCATCTCCCTGTTATGGTAAGAGGCGGGACCTTTCCGGGCAAAGTGTGCTAAGCTGCTGTCCAATCACAACACAGGAAGCGCTGGCCCAATCAGATCTCGTTACGTATTTCCGAAGGAGGGACTTCATAGAACAAGGAAATCATCAGGCCGTTTTTAGGACAGAGAAAACAGTGGTGTACAGATAAGTAAATTGTTTGAAAAATACTGCGAAACATGAACTCATGTTATATTGCACACTGTAAACATAATCAAAGCTTTGAAAACACGCGAAGAACGGGACCTTTAAGTGTGAGTCTGAGGTTTCTACAGGAACCGGAGCTTCTAACAGCAGCTGCAGTGACGAAATGACTTTACCGACAAGCAATTGGCTCTTTTACTTAAAATTTTTACTTATTCCGCCATATTGTGCATTGCAGTTTCCCCATTCATAATTAATAGTAGTGAACCACTATTCCATAGCAATAGACTTTGGTGACATGGTAAAGCACACTTGTGTTGTTTTAATTGTGCTATATAAATAAAGTTGCTATTGCTATTTCTAAATAGGACATTATTTGAGGGGAGAGCCATTTGTAGTGGTGTCCAAAACTGTAGTGGACATTATTGAGTGCACTCATTACATCCCACAATGCACTGCATTGGTACAACTGATGTACACTCAATGGCTGGATAATACCTCTAATGCACTGTGAGAGTTATGTGCTGAATAAATTCATGTGTCTCTCCAGAAGACCATCCATCCATTTTTCAAAGCGCTGGTCCAATGTGGTAACAACATAATCTCATACAGGTATAAAATCCTTTTTAATTGATTATTAAATTGTTTAATTAAGGTTTATACATGCTAGTTTCCATGACAGAGTTCAAGATAAATCTTTTCATTACTACTGGAGTAAATAATTATTAAACAGCAAAGCACAAACTATGTAAAAGTGGCAGTACACTTCTAGTACACTGTGTCTGAATTCACTCCTTCAAGCGAACCATATTAGTGGACTAATGTAGTGAATAGTGAATGACTGTATAGGGGACGATTTCAGACAGCCTAGAAGTTTCAAGTGATCCTGAAGACCTTGATTGATCTGGTTCAGGTTTTTAATTAGGGCTAAACTCTGGTGAAAGTTGGCCCTCCAAGAGCAGGATTGGACACCCCTTCTCTAATTCAACCAACTAACCAACAGGGAAGTGACCTCCCTCACACGTACTGCAACTTTCAGTGCTCACTCAGAATGCCGTAAGATTGAAAGAAACGCTGCTTCCTTTGCTCTGCTCTTTTGAGGACAGAACAGCACTACTTTCTATGTCTTGAAATCTGAATACTTTCATGACTGAACTATGTGTTCAAGAAGTGTCACCTAATCAGTTCGTTCAAGGTCCTCGATGAGAACATGAAGCTTTAAAGAGCTAAATTTCCAGCTGAAACATCTCTTTTCTGCCCGTTTGTTCTATGGATCATGACATCCGTGAGGTTTGTTAATCATGACTCTGGGACAGAGTCAACACAAAGGAAACCACCATATAAAGCTAAAGAGATGAATAAACAGCAAGCCCGATTAGATGATTCAATGCCAAACTTACCAATCCACTCGTCAACCCAGGCGAAAGCCTGTCTGTGACCCAGCAACAGCACATCCCTCACCACCTAGAGAAAGACAGGTTCAAATATATGAGGATTCGGAAGTTTCTAGATCCCTACTTGGTCTTGGAGAATTATTTCTATCAAAAAAAAAAAAACATACTCCTAATCTTCCCTAAACCCAATTCTAGCAATAACCCTCACTATCCTCAACATCACAAATAAATGAAAGGTTAGCAGGAATATTGTTGAAGCCCGAGCTCCATCTGACTAATCCTAACCCTAAAATCTGATTGGGTTGACAGGAATGATGTTACAGAACAAAACAAAAATATGATGATCCAGGAACTTGTCCTTGCAATATCATATTAAGCATAGCTCTACGTATAGATCTATCTTTAGATCTGAGTGATAGATCAAAATCAAGGTTGGGATTTTAATAGGCTCGTTTGGAAAATGCATGTGGAAGGGTGGAAGTGACCTTGTGCACAAACTGCTCCACGCGCGTCTGAAGTCCCCACACCTCGAACTTCACTGTCACCAGCTTATAGGAGCACATGATGGGGTCCTGAGTGTCTCTCCATCCCTCCTGCAGCGAACCCCGGGCTGTCTTCTCGGATTTGAAGTGCCGTGGGTCCTATAGTGGAAATACAAATTGAAAATGGGAGTTCATTTTGTATACAATATACTAGAATGTGACATTTGAACCTTTTTTAGACTCATCATTCACAGCGGAATAGAAAGAAGACAGATGATGATGGAAAGAAAAGATGGGCACATATTGGGAAATTACATGAACCCGCACATGTCATCAATGCAAAATACTAAACCAAGGCTCTGAAAATTGGATTTTCCATTATAAAGTGAAATCATAAATGCTAAATCACTCTAAAGTCCAACTCTGATCAAAGATGGTTTTATCTATTTTTCTGTAAAGATGTCCTTAATCTTCTCTATATTTGTAAATGCTGTATTTCAATTATTTTATTTCTACCAAGTATTATTATATATAACACCTGAAAGCATATTGCATATTTGTACACATCCACAAAATTAAACCCCTTTTGCACAGAGTAGTTTTATGAACTTAGTTATAGGAACTAGCCACCAGGGCGGTTCCCTAATAACTAACATTGGGGATCTGTCTTCATTAGTTTACGAGTCCTGTTCTGTTATTGGATAGAACATTTATACAAAGAAAGTAGACAGTATATGAAAAAGTATTAGCGTTTGCCATTTGGTTGATGTCCTATGGCGCTAGCTTAGCAGAACATAATCTGCTTGGTCCTATTAAAGTCGCAATATATTTTCTCCTTGGCATAGAGTTTCAGAGGTCTATCTATCGCTATTTTCCATGCTTGTAGAGTTCGTTTCTGAGGTAAATATGTAGGCGAGGTAAATATACACTACTATACAAGTGTACACCGCTTTTTAAAAATGGCGGGTGCTGGTGTTTCGCATGCGCTCGGCCAATCAGCATACACTTACCAACTACCCACCGATGATCCACAGGGTGCAGTACCTGGACCATTTATACTCTCCCTTTTCTCCAAACCATTATGCAAAATGATAATCTCTCAGAGTTTTCCCCTCATCATTCTTATGCAGATGATACTCAATTCATTAATTCTCTTTTCACCCTCTGACAACCAATTATCATCATTGTTGCATTTCTGGCAAGCATTTTTGCCTGTGTAACTGAATTTATTGAAAACCGAGGTGCTGATAATCTTGGCCAAGAACCAACCCTGCCAAGAGCACAAAATCATCTTACACAAACAGAATGACAATAATCAGAGGTCTATTAAACCTGCAGACATCTTTTTGTTCTTGTTTTGTCCCATCATAAATGGCAAAAATAATTCCTTCAATTGACCATGACTAATACACTTAGGCCCCCCAAAAAGTATACCTCAGTTTTGAAGTCCATTCCATCTGATAGCACTAGAAAGTTTCATTATTGTCCAGTGTCTGCGCTATTTCTCTCCAGAAGTTATGATCAATAAAAATGTCTGTTAACACTTTCTATGAAGTCCATACTTATAATGAATTATAGCTCCAGTTATACCTCTTTATAACTATTCCTTAAATCTATTATATAATTATATTGTATATAAATATACAGACTCATTAAGACCTATACTGCATTATAAGGACAGTTATAGTTATAAATATACACACACACACACACACATACATATATATATATATATATATATATATATATATATATATATATATATATATATATATATATATATATATATATATATATATATATATATATATATATATACAGGGAGTGCAGAATTATTAGGCAAGTTGTATTTTTGAGGATTAATTTTATTATTGAACAACAACCATGTTCTCAATGAACACAAAAAACTCATTAATATCAAAGCTGAATATTCTTGGAAGTTTTAGTTTTTAGTTTTAGCTATTTTAGGGGGATATCTGTGTGTGCAGGTGACTATTACTGTGCATAATTATTAGGCAACTTAACAAAAAACAAATTTATACCCATTTCAATTATTTATTTTTACCAGTGAAACCAATATAACATCTCAACATTCACAAATATAAATTTCTGACATTCAAAAACCAAACAAAAACAAATCAGTGACCAATATAGCCACCTTTCTTTGCAAGGACACTCAAAAGCCTGCCATCCATGGATTCTGTCAGTGTTTTGATCTGGTCACCATCAACATTGCGTGCAGCAGCAACCACAGCCTCCCAGACACTGTTCAGAGAGGTGTACTGTTTTCCCTCCTTGTAAATCGCACATTTGATGATGGACCACAGGTTCTCAATGGGGTTTAGATCAGGTGAACAAGGAGGCCATATCATTAGATTTTCTTCTTTTATACCCTTTCTTGCCAGCCACGCTGTGGAGTACTTGGACGCGTGTGATGGAGCATTTTCCTGCATGAAAATCATGTTTTTCTTGAAGGATGCAGACTTCTTCCTGTACCACTGCTTGAAGAAGGTGTCTTCCAGAAACTGGCAGTAGGACTGGGAGTTGAGCTTGACTCCATCCTCAACCCGAAAAGGCCCCACAAGCTCATCTTTGATGATACCAGCCCAAACCAGTACTCCACCTCCACCTTGCTGGCGTCTGAGTCGGACTGGAGCTCTCTGCCCTTTACCAATCCAGCCACGGGCCCATCCATCTGGCCCATCAAGACTCACTCTCATTTCATCAGTCCATAAAACTTGAGATATTTCTTGGCCCAGTCTTGACGTTTCAGCTTGTGTGTCTTGTTCAGTGGTGGTCGACTTTCTGCCTTTCTTACCTTGGCCATGTCTCTGAGTATTGCACACCTTGTGCTTTTGGGCACTCCAGTGATGTTGCAGCTCAGAAATATGGCCAAACTGGTGGCAAGAGGCATCTTGGCAGCTGCACGCTTGACTTTTCTCAGTTCACGGGCAGTTATTTTGCGTCTTGGTTTTTCCACACGCTTCTTGTGACCCTGTTGACTATTTTGAATGAAACGCTTGATTGTTCGATGATCACGCTTCAGAAGCTTGGCTATTTTAAGACTGCTGCATCCCTCTGCAATATATCTCACTATTTCTGACTTTTCTGAGCCTGTCAAGTCCTTCTTTTGACCCATTTTGCCAAAGGAAAGGAAGTTGCCTAATAATTATGCACACCTGATATAGGGTGTTGATGTCATTAGACCACGCCCCTTCTCATTACAGAGATGCACATCACCTAATATGCTTAATTGGTAGTAGGCTTTCCAGCCTATACAGCTTGGAGTAAGACAACATGCATAACGAGGATGATGTGGTCAAAATACTCATTTGCCTAATAATTCTGCACTCCCTGTATATATATATATATATATATATATATATATATATACATATACATACATACATATATATATATATATGTGTACATATGTATATGTGTATATGTACACACATATACATATACACACATATATATATATATATATATATATATATATATACACATATATACATATACATATATATATACATATATATATATATATATATATATATATATATATATATATATATATATATATATATATATAATTTATTTATTTCAGGAAACGGGCAGACATGAATAAATCGCTACGCAAACAGTAAACGATAAAAAAAAAAATGCAAACCAAAAATGATTTATTATTCCAAAGTCTGAGCATTTTTTAGCATTTATTAACATTGTGTGATGGTTAACAGTAACTCTTGCGCGAAAATAAATTTTTAGGTATAAATGCCCTAAATCTGATTACATCTAACAATTTTTAATATAATACAATATTTTTGAATAACATTTTTAAATAACACATTTTGATATTTTATTGAAAAAAAGTACATTTGATTTGTGTTAATGGCTAATGTTTGCATTGGAGTGCATAAATGTTAATTATGATTTGGTAAACTTTATTTCTCCTCTGCCATATGTATAGTATTGCTCTTGAAAATAGTTGGGTTTGGAATTATACTTAAAAAATATCCATTATGACATGAATTGATAATTACATTGTAATCCTTTTATTTTTTATATTTAAAAATATCTGTGTGCTGCTGCTGTGCTCTCTGTGTGTAATAAGCAGTGTATGTGCGTTGTAGGTGCATATTACTAACACATCCTTTAAATGGCACGTTAAATGTCATTTTCAGTTCCTCAAAATAGCAACACCTCAATAATGCGCCTGAACACAGCTCAACATGTGCCGGGCATTTCCGATTTCAGGCATTTTTTGGCGATTCCCCGACAAAAAATCTGTGGGTGAGTGAAAATTGGGGCTAAAATTGTGCAGTTTGAACTTAGCATTTCAAGGTTCTGCATTGGCACGGTCAACGTGGGTGTCTATTGTTTTTGCTTTTTGTTGTTATTTTCTATTTCTTTTTTACAAATTGACACACATGTACAGTATTGCACTTATGCTGTTGAGGAAATATGCATCGCACCCATTATACACAGCCACTTACCAAAGCCTACGTGTAAAAAACAACTTTGGGATTACGGCGGAGGGAAAGGGACCTTTTTGTACAGATTCAGTTGCTTGCTTTTCTTTGGCACGACCTAACAAATAGTGTCCCCTTCCCGCAGAGTCTTTCAAGGGCAAAAAGACTGCCAGTTGGAACATCCCCAGAGTGGGATCTTTGCGGCCATTGTCTGAGATCCACAAAAAAAGGCTGTTCAGCAGCACTGAGTACTGCTGGGAGAAGCATAGTGGGTTGGCATTTCTTATTTCCTTGAAACACACCTTTAGTCAGACTACTTTTAATACTCAGACATCTATGACAATTATACCTTGCAATGCATCGGGGGTGCATTACACAACCAGATGCGGTTCAGTGTTTAGCTCTTTCAGCTAAAGCGATCAACATGATATGATTCGATTATTTGAATCCCTTTTGCAAAACATTTCTTCTTTTTAAACCATTGTTAGTGGACTTTTCGTCATATTCCATTCAAATCATTTAGTTAAATTACATTATGTAATTTTTCGCCGCTAGAGGTCGATTTTGGAGCTTTTATTATGCCTCAGATGACGCTTCTGCTTTTTCCGCTCGTGTGTGTATGGTAACACAGTGCTGTTTATGATGCTATCAAATTAGACACATTTGAGTGTTGAAAGTTTTGTGCATTCGTTCGGCAGCTACTATGAGACACTTCTAAGTACACAAGTTAAAATAATATATAACATTGTTGTAGTGATTTTTGGATATTTTATTCCATAGATTGTACATATTGTGCCTTTATCTCCTAGGGGTCGGCAAAGTCGCCAGTGATTTCACCTCGCTTTTTTTCTTATCAGTGTGAAAGAGACTCAAATAACGATTTTTGTTACTAAGTTTCTCATTTTATTTGTGTACACTCACAATAAAAACAAAATCTTGTGACTTTTGCAAAATAAAGAAAACAAACATGATGCTCGATCTTCGCCTCTCTCTCAATGAAGTCCATTCTGATACATGTCAGAAAATAAACTGCAACTTAAAGGGTTAGTTCACCAAAAAAGGAAAATTGTCAATAATTATTTAACCTAATGTCGATCGACACCCGTTAGACCTCCGTTCATCTTCAGAACACAGATGAAGATATTAGTGTTGAAATCCGATGGCTCAGAAAGGCCTTCATTGACACCAATGTCATTTTCTCTCTCAAGACCCATAAAGGCACTAAAGACGTCATTACAAAGCCCATCTCACTACAGCGGATCTACAATCATTTTATGAAGCGACGAGAACAGTTTTTGGGCCGAAAAAACCCGAAATACTGACTTATATAGTGATGGGCCGATTTCAAAACACAGTTTCGAACGGTTATTAATCAGCGTAATGATTCATGATTCGGATCGCCAGAGTCACGTGATTTCAGCAGTGTGCTCAATACCCTGATTCATAACGGTTCAAAACGTTGTATTGATACGCTGATTATTATGCTTATAAGCAACTGAAAAAAAGCACAAATTTCAGAGCATGTCAAAACTTCTAAAGGGCCCTAAAACTGTCTCGACCACTAGTGGTTAATTTTATTTTGACAAAGTAAACATTGACAAGATTGTCTCACATTAGGGCATTAAGCTAATGCTGTTTTCCATGACACAAGTGATTTTATTAGTCTAAATGAGGACTAGAGTGATCACTTGTCAGTCCCAGAACTGCAGCTGTTCTTTTCCCTTCCACATCTTATTCCACCTCTGCTCTTTTTTTTTTTTTTTAATTCTTCAAACAGAATCACTGCTGGCCTGGATCCTCAGATAGCAGCACGCTCCTGCCAGAGAAAGATAACACTGCACTCCTCTCATCTGTCTGTGCTTACCTCTGCTGGAGGAGAGAGACAGTGTGTGAAAATGAATTACTGCAGCGGTACGGTGGAGAGGCGATTCTCAGTCTTGTGTGTATCCAGTAGAGATCTCAACAGGGCCTCTTTAATAATTCAGTATTGGCTTAAAATAACCCATACTCCTTTGTTTTCTTCTATGTGGGAGAAGCAGTCCCCTGTTTCTTCAAAACAAAATCCCATCAGCACTAAATACCATATCAACCGAGCTCAAATGAATAAATCTTAGAGGTCAGTAAGGAAAATATTGGATGTGAATATGAAATACGGAGATGAATATGAGCGCATACTGTACTTTAAGAGGGAAATATGTACATTGTACATTTGTATCACTGACAAATTATTTATAATATCTTCATGGATTTTACATTTATGTGTTTTATTGAAGCAATATCTTACCTCAGACTCCTTGTAGTAGCGCTCTGGTATCTCGTCGTAGGCAATGTCGATAAAACACACTTCTATTTCTTCCTCTCTGAGCTCCGTATCAAAGATCTAGAAAAAAATGAGAGGATGTTAGAAAGAAAACGAGTGGGCCAGCTAGCATTGAAATTGTCGGGATGCTCCACATCAGTCTTAAAGGGTTAGTTCACCCAAAAATATTAATAATGCCATAATTTAGTCACCCTTAAGGCACCCTAGGTGTATATGACTTCTTTCAGGATAATGCTAAACACAATCCTGGGTTTTCCAAGCTTTATAATGGGAGTGAATAGTAACAAATTTTGAGGTCACTCTTCCGCTGGAACTAGACTCACGTACGGCAGTTACCAAAAGGCAGTGATATGCCTTCGCTTCAGAAGGCCTTTATTAACCCCCGGAGCCGTGTATATTACTTTTATGATGGATGAATGCGCTCTTTTGGGCTTTAAAATCACATCCTCCATTCACTCCCATTGTAAAGCTTGGAGAGCCAGGATATTTTTTAATATAACTCAGATTGTGTCCGGCTGAAAGAAGAAAGCCATATACACCTAGGACGTCTTGAGGGTGACTAAATCATGGGATTGTTTTTTTTTTGGTTAAACTATCCCTTTTACCAGATGTGACCAGTTTCCTTCATCTGTCCTCACAGAAAGCAACAATGGAGTGAGATGCAGCAAAATCAGAACATATTTGATGTGTAGCGGAGGAGATTTAACTGTGGGTGGAGTGACTGAACACGACCGAATTAGAAACCAAGCAAACAACATAACATCTTGTCGCTTTTTGCTCGTTGCATTCGCATGTTGTAAATGAAGAGAATAACGAGGTCGAAAAGTAGCCCTATTATTGGTTACTAGTTAGTGTCAGTCGTCACACCCTCAGCCTGAAAGTCAGAAACATATTGCAAACTAAACTGAACAACAGGTTTTTAAACAGTCAGCCAAGAAACAAAGTCAGGTTTGGAAGTTAACAGACTGATGCAATGATGAGTGGAGTTTTTTTTATTTAAATTCACACTCAACTAAGCATGTTACGTCAATCATATGACTTCTTTCTAACTAAGCGGGTGGTTTGACGACCAGAATAAGTTGCTGTGTGTCAAAGATCTGGCTACGTGAGCACTACTATCTGCTCTCCCATTGGTAAGTCGATACATCACATTACTGAACATTAACACACCATGCATCAAGGCTGGAAAACACTACATAACGTTTGTCCAGATTTTTTCCCTTGTTTTGGTTCTTTATATTTTTTGATTAAAGGTGCAGTGTGATTTTAGCGGCATCTAGGGGTGAGGTTGTGAATTGCACCTGCACACCACTCACCCCTCCCTTTTGATGCACATATAGAAGCTACGGTGACCATCACAGGACAAAGATGTGGTTGTCTGAGACAGCAGAGAGTAGCTAGTGCTCTGTAGAGCAGTTTGTCCCTTTAGGGCTACTGTAGAAACATGACGGCGCAAAATGGTGACTTCACTGTAAAAGGACCCGCGGTGTGTGGAGACAGAAATGACTCATTCTAAGGTAATAAAAACATAACGGTTTATTATGTAAAGTCTTTATACACCACTGAAAACATTTATATGTATATTAAATTGCATTTCTGTCAATAGATCCTCATAAATACTATACTGCACCTTTAATGTTTTGAAATAAAAGAAAACCTTAAGATATAACGTAAGCTTGTTGTGTATATTGCCTAATCATATAGTTTGCTCAGAAATGAATGAACCTGATGAAGAAAAAAACGTATCTCGGTAAACATCATTTAAATAAACAAATATTTAAATATAAGTTATTTATGAGCTCAAATATTCAAATCAACTCTGACTGATAATGAATGATGTCCAGTTGCTTTGTTGCAGCAAATCAATCTCGATTTCGAAAACAAGCCTGTTCATTTGTCTCCAGGGTATGACTATACAACTATATATGTCTTTCTGTTGTGGGAAACAGTAAAAAGAGACCCAGGAATCATAAGCAGGCTCTGACACTACTCCATGCTGTCCACAGGAAGGAGCTCTCGGTCTGCACGTGACTCATTGCAAAAGCTGCCACTCATCCGAGAGTGTGGCAGTGCTCGCAGCCTAACAAAGAGTCTAATGGGTGAGAGCGCGCCGCTTCAAAGGATCAGGTGCTTTCAGGTGTGAGAACGGCTCTCTTGTTGTCTGCCACCGATGTGGCTTTGCCAATTACATTGTAATTCTCTTCATATCCAACTGACAGTAAGCTTCAGAGATGGCATGGAGAGAAATGTACAAAACCTCTTTATTTTAAAATGTACACACAAAGGAGAGCGCACTAGCTGTGAGAGCAAGGAACGGATGTGTTAAAGTTGTACAATGAAGAATGAAAGGTGACATGACAGAGTAGCTGAATATTTGATAAAATAAGGTACGATGGACCTTATCAAGAGAGACAGAGAGGACGACAGAAAGGGAAATTTGAAAAGGACTTGAAGGATGGCTCTAATAAATATCAACCGTAATTTCTGAGATGTAGCCACACGGTGAAATCATCAAGGAGTCAAAGCACGAAACTCGGACAAGCTTGTTTATCAAAGCCGGAGAGCGAAATACAACGACTAACTCTAAAGACTCCCAATGCTGGTGGATAGGCAAAATTAAAGTAGACCCCTGCTTCAACACAGACTAATGCATGCTGGAGTGCACAGTTTAAACTTCAAAGAAGCCAACATGGCTCAAATGTAGGGAAAACATCGGAAACAGCCTCTCATGCCAACGAGGAGGCGGAATACAGATCAAGGATTTGTGTTTTCTCCTCTTACAGATGCAGACGGAGATCTGCAGGTGCAAAACGACAAGAGACAAATGAGGGGGTTGGGTTCAAATATCTCTCCACTGAAGACAAAGTGCTGACCCCTGTACCTGCCGCATGGCCGTGGACGATTAAAGCTTGGAACATACTCTTAAGAACAAAGAAATGTGTTCGTTTTATCGAGGTGGCAAGAACAAGAACAAAGTTTGCTATGGCCAGGGCATTCCATACTTCACGAGAACAGCAGGTGCCGATCATCTGCGTTTCTCTGCATTAACCACACCCACTTTAAATGTATCAAACAATAAATCACACAATAGTTCTCGGACACCCACAAGAAAAAAGTTCTGCTCAGGCGATGTGTCGAGAACAAGCTGCGAGAACTCCCAAACCAGGGCTGCAGGTCTCGCAGCCCTGGGAGCGAGAACTTTTTTCTCTGTTCTTGCGGAGTATGTTGCAGCCTTAAGGCAAAAAGCAAGGTCCATAAAGAAATGATTTACGGAGCAGGGGAGCAAGACCTAATCACCAAACATCAGGGCCTGACTGCTTATGTGTCCGAATGGGAGCATACCTTCATCCGTTTCCCAACGTCTACTGGAAAGTCTTCCCAAAATAGAAATGGAAAGAAGAGGTCATGGTTCTGTAATTGAATGCTCAACAAGCACATGTACAGCAGGTGAGATTTCCGATTCATGAGGTCTAGGGTGAAATGCTAAATAACTATAGTTAGAATAACAACAAAGTAAACAATAACACTATTTGTGCTATACCGATGTGTGAGCAGAAGTTAAAATAATATGTTAGTTTTATCAAGCATGCTAGATTTGTACAGCTAAAATAATTGGAAGCAATGTCTGCGGGCGCTCTTGTTAAAATAAGGTAGATAGTGTTAAAAAAAGGAAAACTGGATCGTAATGCCAAGATACGGAAAGTTATCAAGTAATCTACAATGTAAACACATTTATGTATGACGATTGGATAACTGGACTAACCAGCGGACCAATTGCATCACCGCATCTCAAATGTTGGTTTGATCATTCTGAAATGCCTGAGCCAAATTCTGTCCTCAAAATGATCTGGTTTAATTCCCTTCGCAGAAGTGTCTCAAAGTGGGATCACTTAAGTGTCTCAGAGTCAATTTTGGCTCCCTGACATGATTCAGGCATTTGATTCCATATATTCCTTCCTCCAATAAAATGTCATATATTTTAATGTCACATAAATAAATGTGACCTTGGAGCACAAAACCAGTCATAAGTAAAATCCTTGAAAAATGTGTGGCTTCACAGTTGAGATCTTACTTGCTTTTTGAACCTTTTCAGCCAGGATTTCGCTCGTCACATAGCACTGGAATTGCTCTTCTTCGTGTGGTTAATGATATTCTTCTGTCTATGGATTGAGGGTTAATAAACATCTTGATTCTCGTGGATCTAAGCTCCGCATTTGACACAGTCTGCCATGAAATACCAATTTCTCGCCTTTTTGATATCAGCAACACTGGTTCTGCTGTTTTCGTGGCTCATCTCCTACATCAGTGACAGAAAATATTATATCACCATACAAGTGTTTAAATCTGCCACTGCTCCGCTTTCACAAGGTGTTCCTCAGGGCTCAGTTCTTGGTCCACTTCTGTTTATCATTTACATATATCCACTTAGTAACATCATACGCAGGCATGCACTTCAATTTCATTGCTATGCTGATTTGATTACATCCACATTTACCTCACCACCAGCTCCTGTAGGCCATCATTGCCACTCTAAATGCATGTAACAGGGATATCAATCATTGGATGTCCTTGAATTTCCTTAAACTAAATAATAGCAAAACTGAATTACTGATGATCATCTCTGCAACCTCAGTCAAAAGGATGGACCTATCCTTTGAAATTGATGGGGTTTATATTAAGCCTTCTTCATCTGTCCGTAATCTTGGTGTCTTATTTGACTCATCTCTATCTTTTGGCTCTCACATTTCTTCCGTTGTTAAAAACTCTTTTTTCCATCTTCGTAAGGTTGCACGTCTTCGATCTTCTCTCACTCCGGCTGATGCTGAAACACGACTCTTTAGGCATTAATCACTTCACACCTGGATTATTGCAATGCCATATTTCTTGGTCTTCCTAAAAAACTTCTCTCCTCCACCAGTTCTCACCTCCACCAGGCACTCTGCTCACAAAAATCCTCTACTGCATGATCTTCACATGGCTACCTGTGGCATTACGTATTCACTTTAAGGTATTTCTTCTAGCATTTAAGGCATTGAATCATCTTGCACCTCCATATCTGTCTGACCTACTCCTCCCATACTCTTCTACCCAGTCCCTCAGATCTTCTGAAATTGGTCTTTTGTCTGTTCCTCATTTTCGCTTGTCTACTGTTCCCCTACCATTGCGTAATATATCATCTCTGTCTACCTTCAAGACCCAGCTAAAGACATATGTATTTTGAATAATGTGGCTATATTAGACCCTGTGCTTGTATTATGTGGGTCTGCACATGTACTGTCTAACACTATGTAAAGCGGCCTTGAGCTATAGAAAGGCGCTATATAAATAAAACTACTACTACTTATTCTTCTTCTTCTTCTACAAGTGTGACGGGGATATTTATGGCAATAGCCAACAATACATTGTATGGGTCAAAATTTATGAAAACATGATCAAAAAAGATCATGTCCATGGATATATATTTTTAAATTTCCTACCGTAAATATATATATAAAAAATATTATAAATAGTAAAATGCATTGCTAAGGACTTAATTTGGACAACTTTAAAGACGATATTCTCAATATTTCTTTTTTTTTTTTTCGCACCCTCAGATTCCAGATTTTCAAATAGTTGTATTGCGGCCAAATATTGTCCTATCCAACTATACATCAATGGAAAGCTTATGTATCCAACTTTTAGATTATGCATTAATCTCAATTTCGATAAATGTACCTTTATGAGTGTATTTTGTGGCCAATGGTCACAAATTATAATATTGCACTAGCTAGGTGACAAACTTTTATGTAGCAATAGCACACGTTGGCATCTAGCCTAAGCAAATGCTCCACTCTTTTCCACAATTGTAACCCCCTGTAATTTAAATTGTTCTAATAATTCCAACATAATTGACCATTAAACACTATTACAAACTATCAAGTGTCCACTTTTCTCACATTGCTCAAAAATACATAAAATAAACACTTTAACATATAAAATAACAACATTTACTGATTTGATTTAGCCATATGCAAAGCATTTTATTATGTCTGTTCCACCTGTATCATCTCAGTGAGCTTTTATGAGGTTTTACACGCGTAATGTAATGTGTATTTTCCGTTTTCCAATATTTCAGTGTGGGTGAGAAACTTTTGGAAAAGTTGTTTGAAACGAAAATGCCGCTTTGAAATGTATCCAGATTAATATAGACGTAGCCATAGTATGCTGTGTCCTGTATGAGACGCTGCAAAAGACATGAACGCAAAGCTCAGACACATCCATCTATAGTGCATATTTACATAGAAAATCAATGGAAATGCAGTGTAGTGGAACGTTCTCATGTTATGAATCTTCAATTATGAATTATCTGCCACAGATCCAGTTCTGTTTGGTTCCACTAGTGGTGAAAAAATATCTTACATCAGCTTCAAAGTCAGCTTTATATCAAAACTCTTTATTTTGTGAAGGCAAAATCCCATTTTTAATTGCACATTAACCCAAATAAATGAAATGTTTTCATAAATCTCATCAAAATGTAATAATAAATAAATCTCTTGTTTTTCATCCCCTTTCCTCCAACCACCTGCACCAATAGCACTGGACTTGTCCAGGACAGGTGGCTAAACAGAAGCCGTTACTTAAGAAAAGAGCACGTTTAGAGCAGGTTGAAATGCATAACGGTGATCCATCTGTGATGTGGGAAAATATATTGTGGTCTGATGAAACGAAAAGGCTTTTAGCTGTAATTCAAAGCGATGTGGAGCCATTCTAACACTGCCCACACCTCAAAAACACTACAGCATCACGCTGCCTCTCCTCAGCAGGAACCAGGCATCTTGTTAAAATAGAAGGATTAATGGTGCAAGATACAGAGAAATGAGACAGGCAAGCCTGCTTTAGTCTGATAAGAAAACATGCTCTCTTTTTTAAAATACATGCAGTATGTAAGTGCATACCTAACAGATCAGATAGCTTTCATAACTGCAGTAGTAAGTGGATTGAATATAATGTTCAGTTTTCAAACATAATGACGGTGAAATTAAAATAATTAACGTTAATATTTTCACAAGGTGCTGTATCAGTGTTGTGTGAGTGATTTGATTGGGCATCGGTATGACCCTCACGCGTTGATTTCAGCACCATGGACAAGGGGAATCAAACGAGATGAGTGATAAAACCTCGAGCTATTTCGAGCTCATCAGCTGCAGTTAGTACAGAAGTGTTGGAAACGTGTGAAACATGGATAGTGAAAGAATGCAGCTTTCTGTTATTGTCACCTGCATTTACAGAAACAGCCCTGAGGCGGACCATCCAGCACCCCACAACCCCTCGACAGATGCTGCCCTGCTCCAAACTCCTCTCCCCGTGCCACGGGCATCTTCATTCATTTCATCATTTTGTCCGCTATCAATCATTTGTTTTATTTGTTTTCCAGTGCAACATTTAGTATGAAAATGCAACACTGATATATTCCCAGTACACACACTGCCCAGCCAAAAAAAAGTCTCTGTTTTAAAAGTCAAATAGGCAAATGCTTAAGAGTCTATGATTATATCATTGTTGCAGAGATTATGATGTTTCTATTATTATTTTTGTTTTTTGGCAACAGTTCTTCTAATCGTTATTGATGGAGCGTGTAGCTTTTCATTTCTTAAACAACCATGAAGGAAGACATTATGGCCATATGGATGACAATATCAAGATTCATCAGGCTCAAATTGTGAACAAATGGTTGAGAGGAAACTCTTTGGGATGTGCTGAAGGAGACTTTACAGAGTGTTGGACTCTTGTATTGTCATTGCAAGATCTTGACCAATAACAAAGGCTTCTTAATGGGGGAAAAAAACAAAAAAACATAACATTTATTACCATAAAGAGCAGCATAAAATGTTGGTCTTTTATTGCAATGAAAAGATACACTCCATCAATTAGGGTTAGAAGAACTGTATCATATAACATGCAGGAAACAATATTTAATGCAATAATGATACAATCATATATAGACTCCTAAAGCCTAGTTCACACTGCCCGACTTTTGCCCCGATTTGAAATCGCCGACAAATGCCCGAGATCATAGGCAAATCGGTGCTTGTGCAAGCAAGTGACAATCATGCAGTGTGAGTGATCAAAGACGCGATCAGAGAGAATCGCAGACGCCCGTGAGATATTTGGCATGCTAAATAACTAGACCCGTCTGCGATTAAAACTCCTGCTGTGTGAAATGAGTTCTAACGGAAAATTACATCGGCAATGACTGACAGCCAATGAAAGAGTGAGATACAGGGCAGCAGGAGGTTCGGGGAGGAGTTATAGAGCAGAATATCAGTATTTTAATAGATATATTTACAATTCTGTCAAACAGAAACAAAGGCCAAACATTTGCAGCCAGCCGCAGCAGCAGCAGCAGATTACAAACTTATTTATTTACCTCAAACTTTCTTTGCAGAACACAATCCTTGCTCTCTGTCTCTCCAACAATTTCTTCCGCCATAATCTTTTTTCTTTTTCTCCACAAATCAGCGCACATCCAATTTAAAGCAAACTTTGTGCAGTTTATAATTTTTAATAACAATTCCAAGTCTCGCGCGAGAACTCCGGTCTGACGCACGTGTGATCTTGCGTTGTTTACTTGTCACATCGCACGTGTGTTTGGTTGGGAATGTTGGGAAACGTATGTTTGCGCACCGGAGAGAGAGAGTTGTCAGCGATTCTTCCTCTAGTACAGTCTTGCAGTGTGTACCCCTCTGTCGCCGATCCATCGGTCAGTGTGAACACAGCAGTGACTGAATGATACCCCAGATAGTCATCTGCCTGTAACATACTTGCATATAAGGACCTACAGCACAGGTGATTGACTTTATTGATTAACATGAATTGTAGTTTGCAAGTAAAGCTGTAAATTCCTTTATCAAAGTCAGCTGCCACCGTGGAGTGCAAATGATAACTCTATTAGGCAGTATATTAGTGTAAGCGCTTTTCTCCTGTTTTCTTCAAAACAAAAAGTTGCATCATGAATGACATAAGCTTGCAGCCCGCTATGTCATAACGTTGACTACCACTTGGTAGCTATCGTTAGGAACCAGTATTGAAACTATGGGTATCGAAATTGGCACCGGATCGAAAGATTTTGAACAATACCCAGCCCTAGTGTGGCCCGATCAAACAGACGAGCTACTGTAGCTAAAATTGCTCAAGAAGTTAATGCTGGTTCTGACTGAAAGCTGTCAGAATACACAGTGCATCGCAGTTTGTTGTGTATGGGGTGGGATAGCCGCAGACCAGACAGAGTGCCCATGCTGACCCCGGTCCACCGCCGAAAGCGCCAACAGTGGCACGTGAAAATCAGAACTGGATCACTGAGCAATGGAAGAAGGTGGCCTGGTCTGATGAATCACATTTTCTTTTACGTGGATGGCCGGGTGCGCTGCTTACTTGGGGAACACATGGCACCAGGATGCACTATGGGAAGAAGGCAAGCAATGTGATGCTTTGGGCAATGTTCTGCTGGGAAACCTTGGGTCCTGCCATCCACACGGATGTTACTTTGACACGTACCACCTACCTAAGCGTTGTTGCAGACCATTTAGATCCTTTCATGGAAATAGTAGGAAATGGCTGTGGCCTCTTTCAGCAGGATAATGCGCCCTGCCACAAAAAAATGGTTTATGAATGATTGAGGAGCACAACGAGTTTGAGGTGTTGACTTGGCCTCCAAATTCCCCAGATCTCAACATCTTGAACAAAACAAGTCTGATCCATGGAGGCCCGCCTCACAACTTACAGGACTTAAATGATCTGCTGCTAACATCTTGGTGCCAGATACCACACCACACCTTCAGGGGTCTAGTGGAGTCCATGCCTTGATGGCTTAGGGATGTTTTTGCAGCAAAAGTGGATCGACACAATTTTAAGTCATAATGTTATGCCTGATTGGTGTATATTCTTGAGAACAATGTTGGCTGTCACTACCTCATCCCATCACGCAGTAAAACACAAAAAAATCTTATTTTTTACTCACTGTCATTAGTCAATTGAATCACTGTAAGTTCAGGCATGTCATATTTTAGATCTTCAAACACACACACACACACACAAGCATGATCACAGAAGAGAGAAACACTATCCGCCTGCAGTGAGTAATCTTAAAATGCTCTCATTTGGGGCAGAGAATAAAAGTGTTATTTGATGCCAAGAGCAAAGGAAAAAAAACAAAGAGAAGTTGTTTCTAAGTGAGTGAGCATGTGAGCGGAGACTCGAACAGAAGCTTGGGACAGTGCAAACAGCACCGGCTCAGACGGACCGGAACAGCTGTCTGGAACAATCCCGATGCATGTAAGCTCTCACACTGACTGCAGGACAGCATTATTAAAGTCAAACTTACACAGAACTCTCCGGCACAAATCCCATCTGATATCACCGTATGGATATTCCAGTAAATATAAACACAACAGCTCAGACAAACATTCTGAATAAGAGCATAAATACTAGGACAAATAAACTTTAAACACCTGGGGTAATGTGATGCAAGCGTTTCTTTCTAGTTTTAGCCAGAATTTTCTTGTTCTCATTTCATGTCCAGCTCCACGTTGTTTAAATAGCAAAAATGATCACGCCCATCTGTTCACACATGGTCTGAAAACCAGGTGTGTTCAGAAGCATTGTTGGCGTGTTGCTATTTTGGGGAAACTAAAAACGACTGCACCATTGACCAACAAAAACCTGGACTGAAGTCAATAGTGCAGTATTTTCAGGTTATTTAAAGGGTGTGTTAGTAATACGCGTCTATAGGTGGGTGTATAGCGTGCATACACTCTGCTTATTCCACATACAGGGATGCGCAGCAGCACACAAACATTTTTAAATAATAAAAATAAAAGGATTCCTCTCTGAAGAAGCATTCAGTCTTTCTGCTCGCAAATGGTGCGAGTGCAACTGGCTTTTAAAGGGAAAGGGAGATTACTCCCAAAACACACCTATGACTCATTAAGAGACTAGACCCGTTTGGGCTATCTGCCTGGCGCACCGAACGTTTTTTTTCCATCGTTAAACTAGCAAAAGTGGATTCGGGCATGCCCTTGCACCTGTGCCATGAGCCTCAGACCATACGCTCAAATCGATAATGGTTCCTCTAGTATTTAGTTAGACATGCAATAACAGTCATAAGTTTACGACCAAGAGACTCTTAAAAAAAATGCTTATCCAAGCCTTTAATTCAGCCATTTTAAATGCTTGTTTGTTTTGGGAGTTTCTTTTAGTCTTCTCTTCGGCTGTTGAAATGCATGTTCAATCTGGTTCAAGCATGTTCAAAGACCTTTCATTTCTTTCCCCAGATAAACTCCTTGTTTGAAGTGGAAGCGTGTTTTGGGTCGCTGTCCTGTTGCAATATGAAGCACTTCGTATGTCTGAGTCTGGCATTTTCAAGAACAGTAAAGTAGCCAATTAGCCTGACAAGCCAGACCCACATCAAGATGTTTGGTCTGGAAACTCACCATAGACAGGGCTCAATCCGAGGGGCGGGATAAACGGTTGTCTCCCTCTGCACGCAATAGGATAGCGCTACAACCAACCAGAGCAACGAAAGTGAAACGGAGCTAGTTGATAGATTAAACATTTGCTGTATCCGGTCGGCAAAACTCTGAACACATCTTCCCTTCTTAAGAATGTCTGCCGTTCGCCAGCCTCTTTGTTTACTAGAAGCACGCAAACGCAACTCTGCCCTCATTATGTTAAGCCCCGTCCATCGACTCTATACACAATGTGATTGGCCAGACCAGAGTTTGCCGTTTACAGCTCAGAAGTGTATTGAGAGTTGCTAGACGATACTCGCGGCAGATTAGATTTGCTGCCGCTAGGGTGCGTCTAGATTTCTAGGCTAGTAGCCAATATGATTTTTGAAAACTTATGATTTCATTCTGCCATCATTCATTAAGTCATGAATAAAGAGGTGTGAGCCTGTTCCAGAGGCAGCCATGATGCTATCTCCACCATACCATGCCATTGTAGCAGTATGCACGTTGTTGGTAGGAGGAGCCTCCTTATCTGGTAGCATATAAGAGTGGTCACAATGACGCTATGTGTGTGCGTCTTCCTCCACGTTTGTGAGCGAGCCACCGTACTTCCGGCGGGGCGTGTGTGAACGTCTGAGAGGTAGGAACTGCTGTCCGAGATTGCGTTGTGATCTGTTTTGTTTGGCCAGCATACAGGGTTTCAGGGTTTTATTTTGTTAAAGGGTGGACTGAGGAGCTTTTCGGGATTCCTTCGGCAACAGCCGTTTCTATGGAAACCCGTGCAACCCGCATTTTCTGTGTTGTATGAGTCGCCAAATAACAGGTAGGCTTGGGTTTTGGTTTAACTGTATTAATGTTTGGGGCTTGGTCGTTAAACCTGTCTTATGCTGTCTTAAATAACAGGTGGTTTAGGTCATCGTGCAAAGGACGTTGCAGTGGGCTTTTGGTCTTATCCAAACGGTCGTTTGAATTCTGCGTTTCTGCTCTGCTTTACATCATCGGCACTTTTATACTGATTTCCATCGCTCTTGGGACATGAGGGGAGCGAGTGCGCGATCCACTGCTGCATTAAATCGGTGTATCCACTCATCTGTTGCAGTTTGAGGGGTTCGCTGCACCATAGCGTTTCATTCTTTTTTTTACATGTGCATGTCTGTAGCATTTTCAGTGGTACAGGATCAGCTGACCCGCCGTTCTGGGCCTGTGACGTGGTGCTTCGACTTTTAGTGAAACTCAACACTCGTGAGTAACAAAAGTGACTCAAAGCCATGAATGGCTTGCAATAAACAGTCAGCCATTTAACTGTCACCAGTCGTTTGATTGTCTTTGTGTTTACTTTGGTTGCAATTAAATTATATTGCTTTATATGTTTATTTTGATGTACGTTGTTTATATGCATATCTGTTTATTAATCTGATTTTCAAGTGGTTTATTGTGTGTGTGGTTCAAATTATCTTTTCTGTGATTTGTGTTTTGTTTCCAGTCCACCAATAAGTGTGGTTGTTGAATGCGGCACCTCCGATGGGTTGGACTGGTTTTTGTGAATTTAGTTATTTTCTTGTGAATTTAGTTTTCCATCATTTGTATGATTTATGATTGTTTTTGTTTTTTTCTAAATTGTCCTTTTTTTGATGTTCATTTTTTTTTTCCCTTCAGAATTGAAGCAGCTAGCTGCAGATGACCAGCATCTTCCTGTGTTGTGGTGGTGGGTTTCCTTCCTGAGTGCCGTGTTCACAGTGAGGTGTGCTGTGGTGTGAGTGTGCACGTATGATCGCTGTGTTCATCCTGCTTGGGAGTGTTCGCCTCCAATTCTGAAGTGGTATTTTTTTTGTTGTTGTCCTTTTTGATTAGTGTTTGTGTGTTGAAATCGTTAATGGGTTTTAAATAAAGTTATCTCTTTTTGTTCTCAACCCATGTCTGATACCTGACTCAGCCGTAACGAACCTGTGAGCTTTGCTCACAATTATTAAGGATTGTTCCCCGGGAATGAGATCACTCGGGGTGGCGTAGTTGGTGTTTATGTAAATCTTTATTTCGGGGTCTATTTATATCCAGGTCTGGCGTCCTGTAGAAAGGTATTGAACCCCTCTGCGAACATTCATTTATAATTGCCACACCATGACACTAGGGTCTTTTGCCTCCAGACTTTTGCATCACTTTGATAAATGTTAATCTTTGTCTCAGCTGTCCATTAAACTCTACAGGCTCATCTCTCTGCTTTTTGCAAACTCTGATCTGGCCTTTCTATTTTCGGTGCTGAACAGAGATCTTTCTGTGTAGCCTCACTAATCCTAAATCTCCTGTGAACAGCAGATTGCGAGACCATCACCTTAGCTTTCTGGAGGTATTTTAGGGTTATTTACACAGCTTTTATGATTTGCCCATCCTCAACTGCTGTTGTTTTTGTTATTGATGGTCACTGCTGGTTTCTTTCTTTTTCAGGACATTCCAAACCGTTCATTTGGCTATGCCCAATGTTTGCGCTACAGCTTTAAATGATTTCTTCTTTTCTTTTAGCATTCAAATTGCTTGTTTTACTCTCAAAGTCATCTCCTTAGCTTCAACCTGGCTTGTGTGTGTCGTCACCAAACACAAGACTCAAAATGCAGAAGAAATGGATATAAATGATTCAACACTTTCGCTGCTTTTATTGTCTGAACAATTAATGCCACAGGACACACTTGATCACTTAGAAACATGCAAGTCAGTTGTCTTGTGCTCAAATTATATGGAGGGATTCAACTCTAAAAGTGCTGTTCTTAGTTGATAAAATAGGTATTTGTTGAAACAGCCAATCATAGAATGTGTCATTCTTTACTTTTCTCTCAAATTCATCTTTTAAACATATTTAAAGTTTTCTTGACTCCACAACCTTTACGGTCCCACGTACGTATGGAGGGCACTGTAAAAACTAATGCTTTATGTTTTGAGGAGCATAGAAGAGCGTCTTAGTCCGATATTTGTCGTCGAGTCACAGCCAATACTGTCTGAAATAGCCTGTGAGCAACGCTTCATCTTTAAGAACGAGATTTTGGGCAAATGACAGAAAAACTGAGCATCCACATGGCTACAGAAACCTTTATAACCCGTAAGTTGATAAAAAACAATGTAACACGTAACTTACTGCCTCATGTGCAGCCGTTCTAATGACAGACAAAACCTTGTAACTCCATTTTACCTTGATTTTGGTAAAATGCTAATAGTATAATGACGCATGTAAGAATATAATGAAATATAAAGCCACAATATCAACTTCAGTGTTTAAAATATGCAGTGTTTTTTTTCCCCATTTCCAGCAAAAGTAGCGTTTTTGGATACAAGAGAATTACAATTTTGAGGTGAACCTTTATAAAACGAAGTAATATTTAATCAAAGTAAACCATGAACAAGGATAGACACGCAACCCTAAAAATGTTACGTTTCGTTTCATTAAATTGCTCTGTAAACCGAGAAACTACTTGACTTACTAGCTGATGCTTTCCATCAGTTATCTCACTCCACATACAACGGTTCTCACTACAGAAAGATTTAAAGATGAAACAGAATTGAGAAAAGACCAGGAAAGATGAAAAATAAACACAAACACGCAGACACATTCACTCTACATGCAGTATACATACATTGTCACTGATGCCTTTGTTGTCTTCATACTTTGTCTCAACGTGGATGGAGAACTTGGGAAGGAAAGAGCACTAAAGAAGAGAAAAAAAGTAAATTCATCAAAAATGAGTTCAATTTGGCGACCCAAGAATGTTTTTGGACATTTAAAGGATTAGTTCGCTTTAAAATGAAAATGATCCCATGATTTACTCACCCTCAAGCCATCTTAGGTGTATATGACTTCCTTCTTTCTGATGAACAGTGAGAGTTATATTAATAAATATCCAGCTCTTCCAAGCGTTATAATGGCAGTGAACTAGGCTCATGAGTTTGAAGTTCAAAAAAAAAAAGACTTATCCTATTATCAAAACATCCACATGGCTCCGGGGGGTAAATAAAGGCCTTCTGTAGTGAATCGATGGGGGTTTGTAAGAAAATTATCCATATTTATAAATTAAAATATCTATCTTCTACCAGATCATCTTATGTATTAAACTTACGAAAAAAGTTGAACTCCTCTCGCGGTTTAAAAAGTCTTACATCGCGTCCATTACGCTTTTTCAGTAAGTTGAATAGGGAAAGCGTTCTGGCTAAATCTAGATATTTCACTTAATAAATTACACAAACATCTTAATTTCACTTCAGAAGGCCTTTATTAACCCCCGGAGCTGTGTGGAGTACATTTCCTGGAATAAAGCCTGAACGCATCAGGATATTTTTAATATAACTAATAATATAATTAATATTCATATAATTTTATTCGTCTGAAAGAAGAATGTCATATACATCTAGGACGACTTGAGGGTGTGTAAATCATGGGATCATTTTCATTTTAAAGTGAACTAATCCTCTAAAAGCACATGTCAAATCAAAGGTCAAAATGCAAAACAAGCTTGTCTTCATCATTTTTGCTCATTGTGGTACGCAGTGGTATGCAGACACACGTTGACTGACGGTCGGACCGAATGCAGTGATTGAACTAACATTTTATGATCATTCGTCATCCACAGATTAAATATATTTTTTTAAAATATATTCATCCCGCTTAACATTGATTGCTATCAGGATATGAGGAGACTTTCAACCAGCACGACTAAAATATTTCTGTAGAGAATCACCGATTGCACCTTTAACTATCAACATGATCAACTAATACTTGCTCACCACACAATACTTTTTCTTTTTTGTGTAAGATTTTTATTTTTTTTTGTGGTTACACTTCATTGTGATACACTTTTATTAATTTGTTCCAACTATAAGTAACTTTTCAACTACCTCTCATTAATCTGCATCCACTCGAATAAAAAAAAATGTTCGTACAAGTACAACATTTGTTCTGGTCAGGACATTCCATACTTCACGAGAAAAGCAGGCACCGAACATTTCCGTTTTTTCCGCATTAACCCCGCCCACTTTAAATTTCTGACCAATCACACAATAGTTCTCGGACACCCGCAAGAAAAAAAAGTCTCTGTTCTTGCGAAGTATGTAATGGCCTTTAGTAGACTGTTAGATGTCTGGGTTAGTAGAATAAATACATTTAGTTACAAAGTAGAATATCTGCTGGGAAGCATCAAAATAAAGAATTTATCAGATATTATGCAGACAGTCTACTAATACTCTAATATCCGCTAGTTGACATGTAGATGCAAAGTTACTTATAGTTAGTAGAATGTCTAAATGTGGGCCATCGAAGTAGTGTTACCATTTTTTTTTTGTTGATGAGTGTGTTTGCACTCTTTCTTTAATAAAAACAACACTTGGCTTGACACCTAACACAATGATTCATAAAATGTTGAGCGTTGTTCCAAATAAATTGTGAGTTGAGCCCCGCCCCCTTATTTGCATAAGCCTTGGGTGGGAATTATTGAAACAAGGAATATTGTGTGAATATTGTTCGTTTCCAGAAGAAAACTCAGAAACAGTGTCACTGATATAGAGAAGAACTCCCGGTGGAGTGACTTTTTTAACTTTGCAGACATTTTTCATGCTCAAACAGCAACATTACACACTACATCTAAAAATGTTTTTGTTTAAAAGCAGCATAGTGTGTCCTTTTTTAATATAGATATATATATATATTTTAACTCAATTGTATGTGGATTATCTTTTTATGCAGCTATATTGTCAGTTTGTTCTGTTTTTCACTTTAATCCACTGTATCCTCAGCACACACTTCATTAAAACACATAATATAGAGACTCCTATAATGATGGGTTACAAAATGAATCCTAATAAAATGAAATTAGTGCAGAGGGAATATATTGCAAGTGTCTTTTTTGGCAATACAGATCAGTGAACACCTACGGTTTTCTGAAACCGGGGTGCCAGCAGTATTTTTGCCATTTATTTTCTTCAAAGAGATTTAAAAAGATTCTCCATTAAAGCCTTGTAAGACATTAACCAAACCAGGCAGCTCAAATAAAGCATTTCTAACACCAACTATTAGAAATATAGTTGTTCCAAACCTTTATGATTTTCTTTTTTCTGCTCAGCTACAAAGACGATATTTTGAAGAATGTCAGTGACCACAAAGTCAATGGGTCTTATCAAATGTTTGGTTACCCATTTTCTTTAAAATATCTTCTTTTTAGTTATAAGCAATGCATTCATACAGGTTTGGAACAACTTGAGCGTGAGTAAATGATAACAGAATTTCATTTTTGTGTGAAGGGATAGTTTATACACACACACACACACACACACACACACACACACACACACACACACACACACACACACACACACACACACCTAGATGTAATGTCATAAACACCTAGAATGACTCTTGAGGGCGAGTAATCATGGAGTATTTGAAATTTTTGCGCTATCCCAACTATAAACTATCCCTTTAACGTGTACAAGTACCTTTTTCCACTGCATATAAGAAATTAACAGACAAGAAGGAGGATTTTTTTTAAAATAAATATAGCAGGAAAACTTTATTCTATTTGATCGAGTCACTCATTTTCCACATCTATCACAATACATCAAAGTCACGATATGAGCACGCTGCATGCTCTCTGTGTGCTGTTCCCGCACGTTTCAGTATGATTGTGTTTTATGAGCCTGCCGTTCTGCTGTAATGATGAGCTCTTTTCTGGCTCACTGGATTTACAGCCTCCCTGTCCTCCTCCTCCCCACACGTCCTGAAGCTGTAGCCCCTCTGAGACCCAACACACTGCTGCCTGATTAGATTAAGCATTGCTCCCGTAATCGCTATGGAGATCAATAGAGGCTGAGTTACGTAACGCTGGAGGAAGTGCTGTTGCTGTGGGGGAAGGGGAAAGGATCGAGGAGAAGAGAAGAATTGCACATCTTTGGGTGTAAACTTGCAAAGCAACGTTAGAGTTACGGCTTGGTTTCAAAATCTTACAAGCCTCCTTCGTTGGATACCGTCCACATACTAGTGCTCCTGACAAGCAACTTTGTTACTATAAGCTCCTCATAATGTAACAGTCAAGTTCTTTTAAAAAAGTAGTTAGCTACACTTCATTCTACTAAACATATATCTCGGGTCTTTATTGACCCGGGACGTCATTAATTTCCTCCTCCTCATTCATTCTTTAAGTAAGACATCAACCATCTTAGTATTCCTCAAATTCTTGTAAGCAAAGAAGTGCACTTTGATGTGTTGACTAACATACTTAAGCTAATGAAAAGTATTTGATTATAATTTTAACTTTGTGCTATTTTATATTACTTTATAATTAATTTAAAGTTAAAAAGGACATATTTTGCCCTTTTTATGTCTTGATTTAGTTTTTTAGCTCCACTAGAATAGGTTTTTTAATTAGGCTTGAATGTTCAAAGCATAATTTACTCAATATTCTCCATTGTTGCAACTCCTCTTTTCCCAGTCTGTCAGTAACGCTCTGTAGTTCCTGTCTCTATGAAGCCCCTCCTTCTGAAAAGCACAACACGCTGATTGGTTGACTGCTGTGTTGTGATTGGTCAAGCATGTTTGGGAAATGTCCCGCCTCTTACCATAACCACGAGTTTCAATATTAATATCTAATAGAGGTGCAACGATACACTTAAGTTAGGATTCGATATATATCATGATACTTAACTCACGATACGATATGTATCCCGATATTATAAGCCAACAGAGTTTTTTTTTTTACCTTTTTATTATTATTAAAAAGAACTATTATTATTTGTGTATTAAAATTAGGACCCACAAATATTCCCCCATTGCACCATTATACATTATTTTCAACATTTTCTATAGTGGTTTAATGTAATAATGTCACTGAAACTTCATAAACTTTCATTTTTTCCCCTCAGGCATTACTCACTTTCAATACAGGCAGCTTTCTTTCGTCCTGCCTCTCATGCTATTAATGCACTATACATAAAAGAATCAATCATCTAAAATGCTTGGAACAATCATACAACTATAACTAAATGCATTCTGGTGATTTAAATGATGTTTGCGCTTTCACTAAAGAGTGCTGCTTTATAAGAGGTTTGCGCTTTGACTTTGAGGAGTGCCGTTTCGTCACCGCGTGCGCTTCAGATAATCAATCAATGCAATCTGTCACAGTTTTAATAGCAAGAAAGCTCATCAAAATGGCCGCTCTCAAAGTCTCAAACTGTAAATGTTCAGCTTAAAATTCAAGATTTTTACTCCCTTTCTTTACACTGCATTTACTCCCTCTCGTGTTGTAATTGTACGTCGTTGTAAATCTGTTCATCACAAGCCATCGTTTGTGTCTCTTCAGAAGACTTGAATTTGGATTAGACACTAGATTAGTTATTTTTACGATGCCTTTTTGAAAATAATTTTTTTTGGGGGGGGGGGGATCTTTTAAGTTTGAGGGAAATAATGGAGGATGGAGGAACAGAAATTTAAATAATTTAAATGGAGGATGGAGGAACAGAAATCCCTCAGGTTTCATAAAGAATATTTTCATTTGTGTTTGGAAGTTAAACGAAACACGACATGATGGTGAGTAATGACAGTTTACATTTGTGGCACATTTGTAAATTTGTGTTTGGGTGAATTTTACCTCCTGCTACAGGCTTGCTACAGCAAGCTGAGCCTTGGATAAAACAACTTTATTGCGAATCATATAGTTTCAATCAACGATACATATCGTCACATTTTCGTCACATATCGTTTAATGATATATCGTTTCACACCTACTATCTAACTCAACCAGGCCCCGCCCCGTTATTGTGCATATGCCTTGGGCTGGAATTATTTAAATGAGGAATATTGTTCGTTTCCAGAAGAAAACTCAGAAACTAGAGAAGAACTCCCGCTGGAGTGACTTTGACTTTGGGGCGGCAGTGGCTCAGTGGTTCATGTAGATTGTCTACAAACCGAAAGGTTGGTGGTTCGATCCCCGGTTCCATCTGACCAGGTGTCCTTGAGCAAGACCCCTAACCCCAGCTGCTCCCGATGAGCTGGACGGTGCCTTATGACATCGCCGTTGGTGTATGAATGGGTGAATGTGAGGCAAAAATGTAAAGCGCTTTGGATGGCCATAGGTTTTGTTAAAAGTGCTATATAAATGCAGTCCATTTACCATTTACTTTGTAACTTTGCAGACCTTTTTCATGCTCAAACAGCAACATTACACACTACCTGTAAAAAATAATAATAAAAAAAGCAGAGAGTCCTTTTTAATATATTTTAAACTAAATTTTAAAGTGCACTTTTATGCAGCTATATTGTCAGTTTGTTCTGTTTTTCACTTTAATCCACTGTATCCTCAGCACACACTTCATTAAAACACATCATAGAGACTCCAATAATGCTTACAGAATAAATCCTTATAAAATGAAATTAGTGCAGAGGGAATATATTGCAAGTGTCTTTTTTGGCAATACAGCGCAGTGAACACCTACGGTTTTCTGCAGCTCGGGGGCCAGCAGTATTTTTGCCATTTATTTTCTTCAAGGAAAAAAAAACATCTTTATTAAAGTCTTGTAAGACATGAACCAAACCAAGCAGCTCAAATAAAACATTACAAAGTTTGATCTGAAGAAAAATGTGATTTTTTTTTTGAATGGCATACATTAATAAACATTTGAACCATTGTAAGTTCATCGCAAAATACGAGAGTGTACACAGAAACCAACTCGATCACATGGTAACAGTGAGCTCTCTTATTGGTGGGTTTCTCTTTCTTTAGGATTATGGGTAGTTTAGTTCTTCAATGGGAATTGTGTAATTGATTATGTTAAAATGTTGCTTACTCGTGGGTTCAGTAGAAGCATACCATGAATTAAAAACCTCTGAGCTCATGGCTGGTGTGTCTTGAAAGGTTTATGCTAAAAAAATCTATATCTCTATGACAAGAATAAGATTTGTACTTCCGTAGCTCTACTGTTGCACTCTATTAAATTAGCGACGGATAAAATAAAAGATTAAAACTTTGATATGTTGACTGCAATTTCAATAAGGAAAAAGTGACTTCCATTTTGTACTCATTTATACATCCTTTGGGCCTTTCTCGTCTTCCACTGTTCTCATTTGAGCGTTTGTATCCTGTTGTTCCTGGCATATGGTTGATTATGATAATGGTATTCCGATGAAGAGCTCGCTCTCATTCATCTCTAGGTACAGATACGGCACGGAGAGACACTCCAAGATTTACGGCCTGTCATCCAGTTTAAGTTAAGCCTTAATCCTCTCCCCATATCCACCGCTCACTTAAACCAGCCCGTCATGTTATACATGCAATTCAAATAAATAAATATTGAATTTAGGCCTATGCAAATGGAGACTGTGACTGTAGCTACAGCCTTCCTTCTGTCTATAAGGAGAAAGCCCATTTTATAACGTGTGACTAAAGTCGAAGGAGCCGTTCACACAGAACGCTGCTTTTCAATTGTTTTTCCATTGTAACATGCTTTGTGCTCACATCTCGCATCTTTTGACATGCCGTTCTAAAAATGCAAGTAAGAGGTAACATTTTTCCCCATTTCATTGCGTTTCTTAAATGGAAAAACTAGCGCTGTCAAATTGATTAATCGCATCCAAAATAAAAGTTTGTGTTTACATAATATAAATGTGCGTACTGTGTATAATTATTATGTATGTGTACACACATTCATGTATATATTTAAGAAATATTTGCATTTATATAGAACATATATACAGTGTATGCGTGTGTATATATATGAAGTATATATATATATGAAGTATATATATATGAAGTATATATATGAAGTATATATATATATATATATATATATATATATATATATATATATATATATATATATATATATATATATATATATATATATATATATTCTAAAAAATGCTGGGTTAAAAACAACCCAAGTTGGGTTGAAAATGCACCAACCCAACAATTGGGTTGTTTTAACCCAATGGTTGAGTTGTTTTAACCCAATGGTTGAGTTGTTTTAACCCAATGGTTGAGTTGTTTTAACCCAATGGTTGAGTTGTTTTAACCGAGTGGTTGGGTTAAATGTTGCTTAAGACAACCCAATTGCTGGGTAAGAACAACTCAACCATTGGGTAAAAACAACCCAATTGTTGGGTTGGTGCATTTTTAACCCAACTTGGGTTGTTTTTAACCCAGCATTTTTTAGAGTGTATATATATATATATATATATATATATATATATATATATATATATATATATATATATATATATATATTATTTATTTATATACACACACACACACATACACATGATATTTATACACCGTACGACACATATATTATGTAAACACAAACTTTTATTTTGGATGCTATTAATCATGATTATTTTGACAGCACTAGCAAGCATAGATTATGTGTGAATGGCTCCCGAAATCTTTTCCCTTCAATATATTCATAAGGCTGAGTTGTTAAAATGTATTTTGCTCTTTCGAATAAGCACAAGGTTTTCCATGAAACCTAATATGGTCTCCAAGGAGCTTGAAGACACCTGGTCTGCAAGGTTTTCCAATACACTCTAATTATATTACAGCACAGCAAGAGAAAACAAGAAACGGTGCATTATGGGATAGCATAGCAACATGGTTGGTGGTTAAGGGCAATTAGCTGTAGCTGTTCCAAAGCCTAGTGAGCTTGATTTGTGCTGCCTACATAGACAAGATAATTGAAACAGTACTTGAAATAGAAATGTGAGTGACTGAGGGAACTCTTAAAGGGGACCTATTATGCCCCATTTTACAAGATGTAATATAAGTCTCAGGAGTCTCCAGAATGTGTCTGTGAAGTTTCAGCTCAAAATACCCACAGATCATTTATTATCATTGCATGTTGTAAATGCCTATTTTTGAGTGAAAGGAAAACATGCTATTTGCGTGTGTGTATCTTTAAATGCAAATGAGCTGCTTCACCCCTCCCCACTTTCCAGAAGAGGGCGGAGCTTGTACAGCTCGCGCCTCTAAAGCTAAAACATCTGTTTGGTTTTGATTATCATCTCTATCGCCGTTGCGCTCTCGTGGCATTGCAGTTCTTCATCATCATCAAAGTGTATTATCTGCATGCGTTTTAAAGCCACATCAGTCTAAACTCATTATTTATGGTTTTCTGAGCGCTCCCATCCGAAGCATGCGCACAGAAAGCTGATCGCCAGACTTTGTGTCCTGTAAATACTAAACTCAGTTCTCTTTCACGTCTTATTGCGCTTAAACTGTCAAACACACACAAGGTTAAGGTTATTCAAAGTTCACATAAATACAGTCGGTTAAGTCTGTGAACATAAACAACAAGTAAAGAAATCGCATGTGTATATTAGATCTGTGTATTAAAGTGAAAGCTGTGAAAAATATATAGTACCTACTGCTATATCTGCTGTTAATATGAATCAAACAACAGAAGATAAACCGAGCATCACTTCCTGCTCTTGAATAACTTTAGTAGCTTTAATAAGAATACATTTCTTTCTTGAATGCTGCTGTTAAATGCTCTGACGAGGAGATAAACATGGCCGACTGTGTACAGCTCACTCGGGGCGGGGTCAATGCTAATAGGGCGGAGTCCGACAGCAGCCATGGGCGGAGCCTAAACAATGTGATGTCAAGCGGCTTGTTCTGAAGCGCTGCTTATTATTAATGGGTATTAAAAATTGGAGGGGTGGATTTTTACCATTTTAGGGTGGATTTATGTACACACACTGCCAACTCACATTTATGTTCAAGCACCATGTAAAACTGAATTTTTCATAATAGGTCCCCAGTAATAGAAACCCTGCATGCCGTACATGAACGTTCCTCACAACTCGACTCACAACTGATTCCAATGGTATTTAGCACTTTAGCATATTGCTATGCATGCTATACATCATTTACTCATTAATATTAATAACTTACAAGCATAAAATGCATAAGATCACTTTTAAGTGCAAATTAGTGTGTTCAACAGCATGTTCGTTTCATCTGACAATCTGGGTTTCAGTTTCAGGCACACAAATAAAAGAAGAAGAAGCCATACTCACTGTATACTCTGAGAGCCAGCGGTGGGGGAGGAAACAGATGGGGAAAGGGACAGACAGACAGAGAAAGAAAGAAAGAAAGGGACTTCATGTTAAAGGTCATGGTCCAGGCAATAAACACATGACAGTCTAAAAGCCATCAAACATTCAATCAGAGAAAAAGCTGCAGTTCTTCAAAGGAATTGAAGCTCTTTCTGTACTGAATGTGTGTGAAAAACTTGTGCATGTATTTGGAGTGGTGCAGGTGTGTGTGTGTACATATATCTCTCATATTATCTGATATGTCAGTGTTATGTTCCTTTTCATTTGGTGTCGTTTCTTTGCTCAAGAATCGCTCCTATATAATATGTCAAAGAGATGCCCCTGGCGAAGATAAGGGTGGCATTCAGTGATTGCATGTCACATTTAAGATGAAGACTATATGTTCAGTAAATCAGCTTTTTAAAAATGTTTAACAGATGTCCGTATATAAATAAGATGCCTAAAGGAATAATTGACCAACAAACTAAAATGTATTCATAATTTAGTCATTGTGTGTTCCATACTTTTAAAGTTATTTTTGGTGTTTGGAAAAATATATGGAAAAGATCTCTGTGAATAGAGAGAGAGAGAGAGAGAGAGAGAGAGAGAGAGAGAGAGAGAGAGAGAGAGAGAGAGAGAGAGAGAGTGTGTGTGTGTGTGTGTGTTTCATGGAAAAAATATATAATATAATTGCATTGAGCTGGTCTGTTGAATACAAAAACTTGCCCTTGCTTTTTTGTGTTTTAATTTCAGAAAGCTTATTTAATATATAATCTTTTTATTTATTTATTATTATTTACCTACAAATTACTAGATTTTATCAATAAATATTAATAAATAAACAATAACTAAGCAAATTCCTTACATTCTTTCAATTGAAATATAACAATTTCATGCATTACCCCTTTTCTGCTCAAATTATCTCACATTGTGTGTTTTTGGTGACCTCTTGTGAAAAAAACAATTATATAAGATGATATTTCATGACTCTTGCCACTAGATGGCCTTTAGCTCTATATCAAGCAAATGAGCTGTTCCACTGTTCCTAAAGTCAGTTCTTCATTATGAACATGTTTTGGTACAGCATTTTAGTTTTGTTTTTCTATGTATGCTGAAGCCAAACGGAAGAAGTAAGGAATAATTGACGACGGGCCGTTGAATTATTAGGAAAATAATGCACACCCGAGGTGGTGTTGCAGTAACGATCTGAAGCGGAGTGGCCGTTACACCTTGGGTGTGTATTATTTTTCTAATAATTCAACGGCCCAGGGTTAATTATTCTGCTTATACTTAGGTTACCACACCTCAAGAAATCGGTCCGATGATATATTTAAAGGGAGTCGTCCGGCTTTTGTACTTAAATCACTATTGTGAGTAGGACTATTTCTTCCGCAACTCATCCAACGGCTCTTTTGCTAGTTCTAAAAAAAACATCATGTTAAAGCTGGCAACGGAGGCTTGAGTCGGTGATAGCATTCTACTGTTATTAATTGAAGTTACTAGAGAGAGAGAGAGGGAGAGAGAGAGAGCGCTTGTGCGTCTCTAAACAGCGCTGTTATTACCTCGCTAGTGAAAAAATGTCATGTGTAGCCTTTGAGTTGCATTATGTAGTTTTTTTTGGTCCTGTAATTTCCGTTATTACTGTTAACTATGTGAAGTGATATGGAACTGAACGTTTCTTAGAAAATAATTGAACACCTCAGAACGTTCATCAGCCAATCAGATTCAAGAATTCAACGGCCCTGTAGTAGCATAATGAGGTTTAAACGGTTCGGTCAGGCACTTTATACGACATCTGTAACCTTTTAGGGGTTCCCATCATGAGATAATTTTATGGACTCATTTAATTAATTAATTTAATGTAAGTAATGTAATTTTTATTTTGAAAAAATTGAAACAATCCATTAAAAATGAGTGTTATTCATTTATTGAAGACATTTCTCCTTATATAGACACCTTTTAAGTCACGAACCCTAGGGTTCTATATGGAACCACGCTGAACACTTTTTTCTTAGTTTAAAGGATTAGTTCACTTCAAAATGAAAATTTCCTGATAATTTACTCACCGCCATATCATCCAAGGTGTTCATACCTTTCTTTCTTCCGTTGAAAAGAAATTAAGCTTTTTGAGGCATTGAAGTCCTTTTTTTTTTTTTTTTTTTATGGACTTCAATGGCAACCAACGGTTGAAGGTCCAAATCAATGCAGTTTCAAAGTAAAGGCTTCAGAGGCTCTGAACAATCCCAGATGAGGAACAGGGTCTAATCTAGAGAAACCATCAGTTAAAAAAAAAACAAAAAAAAACAACAACATTATTTTATATACTTTTTAACCTAAATTGCTCATCTTGATTACGCCACGGATTGCGTAAACACATTGGAAAGGTCACACTAGACATAAGCAGAATTACTGCTAAGAGAACATGAGAAGACTAATACAAACGCCCTTTACCAAAAAAAAACCCTTCATCTCCAACTTCAAAATCGTCTGACATTGTTGTTTTACCTTTTTTTGCTAAAGGCCATTTAGTCTTCGCACATACGCTTTGTAAACAGGGGGTCGGTACGTCTGGTGTGACCTTTCCGACGTGATTACGTTATCTGTGGCACGCCGCAGAGATTTTAGGTTTTAGGCAATTTAGGTTAAAAAGTATATACTTTTTCTTTTTTTGTTGAAAATGATCGTTGGTTTGGCTAGAGAAGACCTTATTCCTCGTCTGGGAGCCTCTGAAGCCCTTCCTCTGAAACTGCATTGATTTGGACCTTCAACCATTGGTTGCCATTTAAGTCCATTATATGGATAAAAATCCTGGAATGTTTTCCACAAAAAACTTAATTTATTTTCAACTGCAGAAAGAAAGACATCCAAACATCTTGGATGAGATGGTGATGAGGAAAAATATCAGGAAATTTTCAATTTTTAAGAGAACTAATGCTTTAAGCACTCACGCTTGCTCGTGTAATATTACTTAATCATCATAAATTAAATAAAATAGGTCTTCTGTGGCTTTTATCTTTCAGGTCAATTACTGTCATGACGGATCAATAGTATGAAGTATGAACAGAATCTTGCTCAGCAGTTTAAGTTAGTTAAAGTGTGTTACTGCTACTGTATTATAATATGTATGTTAAGCAATCACAACATGACTGTATGCTTGCAAGTAAGCAGCTGTAGTTACCGGTGATGGTGTAGGGATAATAATTCCACGCTTTCTCCGTCACATAGAAGATTTTGGGCACCACAGCTCTGGCCCAGCTGGGCAGCTTGCTGAAAGAGACAGAAACAGGAAGGGTAAGTATTGAGAAGAAACTGGAGAGTGCCAGCTCACTGCGCCAGCGGCAAAAGGCCCGTCCCTCCTGCTGCAATAACAGTAGTAATGACAGGCTAATAGCTGCAGTGAGGAAGCGCTGATGGCCGCTCGGGGAGGAAGATGCACTTTCATTCTCTCCAAGATCAGGTTTCCTTAATCGCTGCCAACATCTCCTTAAGAGCAGCTGCAAAAACGGCCTTCAATCAGTCACTCAGTCCTAATAGACGGCTGTGAATGTGAATGGTGAGTTTGACTGCTAAACAGACAGCAAATAAGTCTCTGGAGAGATCTGAAATCTCCAGTGCCTCAATGATTCTCCAGATACAGGACAAGACAGGGTGCAGTAGTGCAATAATACAGTTTGTTTTGGAATAAATATGTCAAACAACTTCAGATATTCTACCAACTGCTTCCATTTTCTCAACAAAAAAAAAGTAGTTTTCCTACTCTACCAGGAGCACTCAACTGAGACGGCATTATTGTCAGTTACTGAAGCCCTGCAGATGGCAAAAACTGCTCCCAAATCATCGGTCCTCATCCTCCTTGATCTGTCTGCTGCCTTTGACACTGTGAATCATCAGATTCTTCTGTCACCCCCTCTCATCACAGGGACACCACAGGAACTCCACTCCACTGGTTTGAGTCCTATCTCACAGGTAGATCTTTCAAGGTTGCCTGGAAAGGGGAGGTATCCAAATCACATCAACTGACCACGGGGGTTCCTCAGGGCTCAGTGCTTAGACCTCTCCTCTTCTCCATTTACACTACATCATTGGGACCCATCATTCAGGCACATGGCCTCTCATATCATCGTTATGCTGATGACACAGCTCTACCTCTCATTTCAACAGGATGATCCGACAGTACATGCACGAATCTCAAGCTGTCTGGCGTATATCTCGGCATGGATGAAAAAACATCACCTGCAGCTCAACTTAGCAAAGACTGAACTACTGACTTGTCTTCCCTGCTAATCTGACCCTACAACATGATTTCACCATCCAGCTAGGTTCATCTTTGATTATCCCTTCAGGCTCGGTCAGAAATCTTGGAGTAATCTTTGATGACCAGCTGTCCTTCAAAGACCACATCTCAAAGACAGCTCGGTCATGCAGGTTTGCGATGCACAACATCAGGAAGATCAGACCGTTCCTTACAGAGCATGCAACACATCTTCTTGTCCAAGCCCTGGTAATTTCTAGACTTGACTACTGCAATGCTTCTCTGGCTGGACTTCCATCATGTGCAATCAAACCGCTGCAAATGATCCAGCTGTGGCTGTGGCACGTCTTGTCTTCAATGAGCCCTAAAGAGCCCATGTCACACCCCTCTTCATCTCTCTGCATTGGCTACCACTCGCTAACCGCATCAAGTTCAAAGCTCTGACTCTTGCTTATGGATCCACCACAAGCTCAGCACCTGTATACTTCGACTCGCTCCTACAAGCCTTCGCTCAGCTAACGAGTGGAGGCTTGTGGTGCCATCACAGAGAGGCATTAAATCCCTCTCCAGAACTGTCTCATTCACTGTTCCCGGTTGAACGATCTTCCGTCCTCCATATGCATGGAACGAAGGTGAAACAGAGCAGCATAGTTAGAGTGGCAACAGCATTCTACAACCGAATTAAAGGGGTACTTCAGCGCTGGGAAGATGAATCTGTATTTAAACTGGGTCATTAATGTAGTAGAAATGTGAAATTATTTTTTAATTTGGTGCTTTCTAGACTGAGAAAAGACAGAAAATGTATTTTTGTCTCATGGGGATGAAAGACAACAATTCCCAGAATGCTTCGCTGCCCTGTGAGGCCATTCCCAAAGCCACCGCTACTAGATTACTGGATCACTTTCACTTTCCACCGCGACCATTTTCATAAAATCAGTTCAGTTAGAGAACAGATACTATAATTAAAAACTGAATGTGTCAGTTTACACATGATTTAACCGCTGAGGGAGAGTCACAGCACAAACTCAGCGGGAGTCAGATTACACTGTGATGAATGAGCTGAATGAGCTCTCGTGATGAGAGCTGAGGTAATAGCGTCCGCGCTCGCGGCAGTAGATCTCAGTGCGTTCAGTCTGGCGCCTTTTCAGTTCATGCCTTTGGAAGCTTAACTTTCATAGTAATTAATATAAGAAGTTTAAACACTCACTTTGCTCCCAGATCCGTTTCCATGAATGCCTGAGCCGAGCTGAGCTGTGAGTGCGACCCCATCCCCCATGCTCGAGTTGAAAACATGCGGAAATAGCTCCCTCTGCTGGCTGTAGTCTTTAGCCTCTGGCCGAAAAGTCCTCAGATGACGCAAATTGACGATATTTACGCCATCTGAGTAATTTTTCCCGAAATAAAATTCATAACTCTCTTGTCTCAGGGGGATATGTATATTCAGATATAAACCTCAGAGCAGCATGATAAACCGAATCCACCATTTGAAGACATGAAGATGAAGCATTCATATAAAAAAGATCACCATAATCTAGCAAAGATAAAAAAAAGTAGCAGTGACAAGGCGCTTTTTCACTTCAAAAGAAAAACAATTTATTACGGGAAGAAAAACCCCAGTTGAAGTTTTAATTTCTTCACAAGTTTTTCTATGTGTGGTTTAAAAGTAAGTGAGTCGTCAATCAAGACACCGAGGTACTTATATTCATGAATCAATTCTATGACATTCCCTTCAAGAGTGGACACTCCTGGGACAATTTGAGGTACCTTCTTAGAGTTTGTAAAGAAAATTAGTTTTGTTTTGTCAGCATTGACAGTGATAGCTGGATGGTAACAAAAGCCTTCTGCAGGTTTTCAATTGCCTGAGAAAGAGATGCTCTGAAGCAGTAAATAATGTCATCAGCATAAAAATGCATGTTAGCATTGGTGACATTTTGACCCAAGTCATTGATGTACAAAATAAATAAGAGGATGAATGTGTGTGCAATGAATGTGTACAGAACCTAAATGCTGATTTATTACACATGATCAATCATCGCAATTTCGGGCGCGAGTCTGGTTCCTTACACACACGGAACAATAACTTGGGGGATTGACTCCCATATCTTTATAAAGTATATGCAAGAGGCACTCATTTAGGCAGTTATTTGACATAACCAATAGAGTTGGCAAAACTCAAGCTTTTTAATCTATTCCACATGGTTCCAATGAGATGCATTTATAAAAGCAAATGTAATTTAAATAGTTATTTTAATGAAATTTCACTTGCCTCAGTAGTGGGTGACATTTGGGATCATTTCATTATAGATCTGCTGCATACTGCAGTATCTGATGCCCAGACACTTTCAGATGTGGTGTGACAGGTGTGGTGGTGTGGGTCAGTTTAAGGGTAGGGTTAGGTGTAAGGGAAGTGCCAACTGTGTAATTAAAAATGTAACTACAGAAATTAATCACAGACGTAATTACATGCTGGTATTTTTTTTTAAGTAAGTAAAATGCAAAAACATATGTACACAATAAGTGCATTGTATCAAATGATTAATTAAAATGTTAGTACATAGTGATTAAAGGGTTACTTCAGCGCTGGGAAGATTAATCTGTATTTAAACTGGGTCATTAATGCAGTAGAAATGTGAAATTATTTTTGAATTTGGTGTCTTCTAGACTGAGAAAAGACAGAAAATGTATTTTTGTCCCATGGGGATGAAAGACTACAATTCCCAGAATGCTTTGCTGCCCTGTGAGGCCATTCCCAACGCCATCAACTTCATTAATGTGACTGAGTTAGAGAAGACACTACAATAAAAAACTGAACGTGTCTGTTCAATATAATGAGTGAGTCACCGTGCGAGTATCACAGCACTGAGCACTAACTGCAGGAGTGATGAGAGCTGAGGTGTCACATGCCTGTCCTGTCTTGTGTGCACTTGTGGGTTTTGTGTTGTCGAGCATTTGCTCCTGTCATTGTCAGTTCCCTCCCCCTTGTTATCTGATTATTGGTTAATTTGCCCCACCTGTTCTCCCTCATTATCTGCCTTGTTTGTTCCCTTTATAATCTCCTTGTGTTTGTCAGTCTGTGTTGGATCCTTGTGTAATGTCTGCGTCTCCCGTTCCCCCAGTGACTTCTGTTGGTATGTTTTGAGTTTTAGTTTATGTTCTATTATGTGTTTTGCCCCCTCGTGGGTGTTTGTTTTGTATTTATGTTTTATTTGTTATAAATAAATATATCCTTTTCTGCACTTGAGTCCTCGCACCATTTTCCCTTGTCTGTGACGTGACAGAAGGATCCAACCATACAATGAGGACTCAGCAGAGAAGTTCTCCCTCGGTGCCAGTCCCGGGGGTCCCGAGTCCGGGAATCCCGAGTCCAGACATGGCCTGGAGGGCCGTAATGGGAGGGTTTGTGGTGGCAGTCCTGCATGCTTGGGAAAAGCACAGGGTGTCATCCACCACTCCGGTGGTCCCAGTTCCGGTGGATCGTGCGCCGGTGGTCCCTGTGCCGGTGGATCATGTTCCGGTGGTCCCTGTGCCGGTGGATCGTGCTCCGGTGGTCCCTGTGCCGGTGGATCGTGCTCCGGTGGTCCCTGTGCCGGTGGATCGTGTTCCGGTGGTCCCTGTGCCGGTGGATCTTGTTCCGGTGGTCCCTGTGCCGGTGGATCGTGTTCCGGTGGTCCCTGTGCCGGTGGATCGTGTTCCGGTGGTCCCTGTGCCGGTGGATCGTGTTCCGGTGGTCCCTGTGCCGGTGGATCGTGTTCCGGTGGTCCCTGTGCCGGTGGATCGTGTTCCGGTGGTCCCTGTGCCGGTGGATCGTGTTCCGGTGGTCCCTGTGCCGGTGGATCATGTTCCGGTGGTCCCTGTGCCGGTGGACTCCGTTCCGGTGGTCCCGAGTCCGGAAACGGCCTGGAGGGCTGTGATGGGATGCTTTGTGGTGGCAGTCCTGCATGCGTGGAAGGAGCACAGGGCTTTATCCGAAACCCCGGAGGCAGTTCCGGTGGTCCCAGTTCCGGTGGATCGTGTGCCGGTGGTCTCAGTTCCGGTGAATCGTGTTCCGGTGGTCCCTGTGCCGGTGGATCGTGTTCCGGTGGTCCCAGTTCCGGCAGATCATGTTCCGGTGGTCCCAATGCCAGCAGATCGTATTCCGGTGGTCCCAGTGCCGGTGGATACTGCTGGACTGGAGAAGTTTCCCCAACGCCCTGCCTGCGCCGCTGAGGCGCCCTGCGCTCCCTGCGCCCCTGAGCAGTCCTGCTCTCCCTGCGCCGCTGAGGCGTCCTGCTCTCCGTGCGCCGCTGAGGCGTCCTGCTCTCCGTGCGCCGCTGAGGCGTCCTGCTCTCCGTGCGCCGCTGAGGCGTCCTGCTCTCCGTGCGCCGCTGAGGCGTCCTGCTCTCCGTGCGCCGCTGAGGCGTCCTGCTCTCCGTGCGCCGCTGAGGCGTCCTGCTCTCCGTGCGCCGCTGAGGCGTCCTGCTCTCCGTGCGCCGCTGAGGCGTCCTGCTCTCACCGCGCCACTAAAGTGTGCTGCTCTCACCGCGCCTCCCTGGCGCCCCCTGCACTCACCGCGCCTCTCTGGCGCCCTGCTCTCACCGCGCCTCCCTGGCGCCCTGCTCTACCCGCACTGCCCTGGCTGCCTGAACTCTATGGGCCGCCCCGGCCGCTTGAACTTGGTGGGCCTCCCTGGCCATTCGAACTTTGTGGGCCACCATGGCCTCCTGAACTTTTTGTTTTCCTCGTTCCTCCCTTGTTTACCCCTCCCTTGTCTGTACCTTCTTTGTCTGTCCCTCCCGTGCCCCCCTGGTCTGTCCCTCCCGTGCCCCCCTGGTCTGTCCCTCCCGTGCCCCCCTGGTCTGTCCCTCCCGTCCCTCCCTGGTCTGTCCCTCCCGTCCCTCCCTGGTCTGTCTCTCCCGTCCCTCCCTGGTCTGTCCCTCCCGTCCCTCCCTGGTCTGTCCCTCCCGTCCCTCCCTGGTCTGTCCCTCCCGTCCCTCCCTGGTCTGTCCCTCCCGTCCCGCCCGGGTCTGTCCCTCCCGTCCCTAGTGGAGCGTCTGGTAGCCGCTCCTTAAGGAGGGGGTAATGTCACATGCCTGTCCTGTCTTGTGTGCACTTGTGGGTTTTGTTATGTTGAGCATGTGCTCGTGTCCCTGTCAGTTCCCTCCCCCTTGTTATCTGATTATTGGTTAATTTGCCCCACCTGTTCTCCCTCATTATCTGCCTTGTTTGTTCCCTTTATAATCTCCTTGTGTTTGTCAGTCTGTGTTGGATCCTTGTGTAATGTCTGCGTCTCCCGTTCCCCCAGTGACTTCTGTTGGTATGTTTTGAGTTTTAGTTTATGTTCTATTATGTGTTTTGCCCCCTCGTGGGTGTTTGTTTTGTATTTATGTTTTATTTGTTATAAATAAATATATCCTTTTCTGCACTTGAGTCCTCGCACCATTTTCCCTTGTCTGTGACGTGACATGAGGTAATCGCGACTACACTCGCGGCATACATTCACAACGCAAGTTCAGTCTGGCGCGTTTCAGTTCAGGCCTTTGCAAGCTTAACTTTCATAGAAATGAATTTGAGAAGTTAAAAGACTTACATTGCTCACCATAGCTCCGTTAAAATGAGTGCCTGTAGCTGCCAGCTGAGCTCTCCCTGCAAGCTGAGTGTTATCTCCCATCCCCCATGCGCAGATTCAAAACATGCGTAAATGGCTCCCTCTGCTGGCTGTAGTCTTTAGCCTTTGGGCAAACATTCCTCCTATGATGCAAAAATCGTCAATTTGCATCATAGGAGGAATTTTTCCAGAAATAAAATGCATAAATCTCTTGTCTCAGGGAGATATGAGGGGGGAAAGCACAATAATTTGAATATACTCCAGGGTTTCTACTGATACAAAGCCATATGCTAATCGCTGAAGTAACCCTTTAAGGCCACCTAATATAAAGTGGGTCCCCTTTATTTTTAAGAGTGAATAAGAGGGTTCCAGTCAATAAGTCAATATTCACTTATGATCTTTCCCTCCCTCCCTCCAAAACATGTCTAGCATCCAGGGTGAGTAAATAACAATTTTTATTTCTAACTTAATCTTATTGTTGCTGGATGCAATGCTAAAACCAATAAAATGAATGTTGTGTTTGGGAAGAATGATGAATTTTCATCTTAATGTAATAAGCCCATGGAGATGAAGTTCTTCTCATGCCCTTCCGCAGTTGTGTCCTAAAGAAACCAGATGCAGAGTGGATGAAACTGGGACGGGTGCCAGTCCTAAAAGCCTGAGCAGGGGGAATAGAGGAAGGTTTTATGCAGGCCTTGCAGATTTCGCTGGCGCATGACTCGGCACATCTGCGAATGTTAACCCGAGGGAACCAAACCTTATCCTGAGGGCTTTAAAAATGAAAAATGATTTTCACAAAACGAGCACCAACTCTCAGATGTCCAAACACCACTTCACTTGAACTAAACCCCACCATATGTCATGTAGCTATGTTTGTTTCTATCCGTTAAAAAACGAATAAGCCCATCCATTCATCATACATTCGGTCTAAACTCTGAAGTGAACCAAAATGTTCTAGATTTCGTCTGTGAAGTCCTGTACGACAGCTCCAGCTTGTGTAAGTGGCATGGCATGCAAAAGCACAAAAGCAGGTGGCCTGTGGGCGAAAACGCAGGTACAGCTTCCCACAGCCAAATCTCAAATTATACACGTGCTATAAAGGCGGGAGCTCAGCCGTCTCCATCCCACGCACATCTCAACCTCCGCACACGCTCTCTTATTTTCTCTCTTCCTTCTGTCTTTTTTGGTCTCATGTGTGCTCCACATTGACCACATTGATTCCTCCTCATAATGTCTTTTATCCCCTTTAAGTCTTCATCCATCTCTAGTTTGTCGTCAGTTCACACGAGATGAAGGGGATTTTTGGAAAAGGAATTATTTTTATTCTGTTTGTTGTAACTGCTACTGTAGGTATCGTACTGTAAAATGGGATATTTTAGGCTTGTAAAACAAAAACAAAAAACAGCACTGAACTAGGGGCAGCTCTTATCCCACACATTTTTAGACACTTCAATATAAATGTCCTTTTTTATGAAGCAAATGTTGAGCTACTGAAGCCTCACACTAAATTTAGTCTGAGCCGCAGACACCGGGTCAAAGGTTAGAGGCTTGTTTTTAATGGGTGTGTGTGATTAAAAACAACACGGAACAAAAAAATATATCTGGCTTTCCGTATGAATTATTTGTCTCACTGGGTGTATTTAAAGAACTCTCATTATGCTTTTTTGGATATTATCTTTCATGCAGTGTGTAATATAGCTTTGAAAGTGTGTTAATAACTTAGTTTGTGAATGTAAAAAGTCTGCAAAGTGCAGATAAAGAGAGTTATTGTCTTCCAAAAGAAAGAACTCTGAACTGCCTGAAACTAGTCGTCGCTGATTTACTTCCTGCTGAACCTACATAGGTTTGTAATACATTTGCATGATGCCAGCCTATGGTCTTCATTGGTTGCCTACAAAGAGTGTCTACTTTGACCCTTAAACGCTGCAGTTGTCTCTGAGGCCTGGAAGAGTTTGGTTTGTGTTGTCGCTATGCCGAGAAGACTCTGTTTTTTTCCACTTTGATGCACTTTCTAAGGATGGGGACTCGGTTTGAATTGATAAGGTTAAACTGACATCGTTGTTACTGTTCGTATCACTGTGTATCAAGACAGACAATCTGCATTAATAGACAGAGATTAGGTAATACTGCAGCCCACAGCTGATACAACAGTGTTTAAGACAGTAATAACCGGAGTAAGCCAGTTAGCCGGATACTTACACACAATATGCTAATGTTTCGTCGTGACGTCACAACAAAATATCTTGTGACTCAATTGAAAACCAATTTGTTTTAATTGACTCAGAGTCGTCTCTTACTTTTGAGAGACAATATATATATATGCTGCACTTTCAGATTTAAAACTTTGCAGTATGTTTTCATTCACTTAGAACTATGTAGCACACTACCTGAAAGGTCATTTTCAAAAATCCATAATAGGGGATCTTTAAAATAGCATAATAGAGGCAATTTAAAGCTATGTTAACACGAGCAGACCTATCCAACTCAATATAATATATAATTTGCCTGATCCAAACCAACTTCAAAAAAGGTCTGAAATCTGATTTCCGGTCACGCTGAATGATTAGAATGTGTTTTTTCTTCTTTAATATCAACAGGAATAGAGTGCGTCTCAATAGACATGTTGAGGGTGAAAAAGACCACAGATCATGTCAAATACTTCACTTCGTAAACAACTGGAAGCTAGCAAGCTATAACGGCCTTCTTGAAAAGTCCACTCTTACCCTTGCCTAACTGTGGTACATTACTTGGCATTACACACTTGTCAGATTTGGATATGGCCCTAATGGGAAACAATCAGTGGCAGAACATGCATTGCTAAAGTCTCATCCATGCTGAGCCCTACGCCAGTTTGCCTCGTTACTATGACAACTAGTGTGGACGTGCTAGAAAAAGCAACTGTGGTCGGAACAGGAAAATAAAATCTGTCGCTTTAAATATCTGATAAAAGAAATAAAATAGTAGTAAGCTAGTTAAGTACAAGTAGAACAACAGTAGACAGACAGGCTGTTAAATATCATTATTATCCCCATTTATTCATATTTTAAATTCCTGTTTGTCAAAGTCAAAAAGACACATTGTGTTTTCATGTTTTATGGGAGATTTGTATACTGTACAATCCGCATCTTCTATCCCCCTACACTAACCCTGTGTCCCAATGTGCATACTATCCACCTCTGCTTTTAAAAATGAAAAAGCCTACACTAATATCACATCTGCACCCTGTCTGCTCTAAATAGTATTGAAAATTACTAATGTCACATTCTATTTAGGATGGATAGTATGCATATTGGGACGCAGGCTGACCCTACCCCTGAACCTAGCATCACAGAAAACTTTCTGCAATTTTACATTTTCAAAAAAAACATCACATTGAAGCTGTTTTCCTCATGGGGGACCAAAAATATCTCCCCATAAGGTCAAGGATTTTGGGTATTGCCATCTATGTGGGGACATTTTATCCTCATGACGAAGGGTTTACACACACACAAAAACACACCAATTTAGTAACCAAATGTACTTCTGTGACATTTTCAAATTAGATAAATAATAAAGTAGGGAAAAAAACTGTAGGGCAGAGCCTTATTTTATCCATGTGGAGATGCTTTTGCTTTGTTTTTATATTTCTCTCTATATGCAGCTACTTTTTGATTTTCGGTGTTAGTTTTAGGAATTGTAATACTTCAGTTTATTTCAGTTAGTAGTAGCCAAGGAAACATTTCTAATTTGTTAAGTTTTTCTTCAAATATTTCTGGTTATAATTTCAGAGTGATTTTCTGAACCGCCAACAACTTTGAGTATGAAGCAGAATTGAATTTATTAGTGAGAAAAAAAAGATCAAGCATAAAAAATGGATGTGATAAAATCATTTAACGTTTCACTAAACATTCACAGAAGCCCAACGCGCTTTACCCCATGGTCTGAACCAGTTACAAGTGATGTCATGACCACCTCTCAGCCAATCATGACTCTTAGACGAGCCATTTAATCAAGCTGGTCCTGGGGGGACTAATGTCTCAGCTCAATAAAGCATTTCTCCAAAAACACATCTGCATGAGCGACTGATTTATCAGTGCCCAGAATGGCCAGTGTCCTGGGGGGAATGTGTCCTGTGAACCCGTTCGCGGGCTATTTTTGGGAAAGTGTTTGGGTCCCTAGTCATGTCCTTACTTATTCTTGTTAAACTAGCAGCCGCTTGGAGACTGCTCTCTCATTGAGAAAGAACTGAAGATCTCCGGTAGACTGCATTGACTCCGACTGAGGCTCAATGGCAATGTACTAAAAGACATTTGTAAAAAAAGACACCAAACAACAGGGGGGAAGAGAGAGATTAGCAGATAGCAGATCTGTCTGAAAAGTCTAAAAAAGCATTTGCAATCCATTTTCCAAATTATATTCAAGTATAAAAAAAAAAGTCAGGCCTGATTTTATCTATTGGGAATGACAAGGTATGCATTGAAGCGAAATAATTGATCGGCTAACGGTAGTGTAGGTGATGTTAGCTGAAAGGGAAAGTCAAATACACTGTCAGAAAAAAAGGTACATTGCTGTCACTGGGGTGGTACCCTAAGGTACAAAACCAAAAAGGTACTAACATGTACCTTTAAGGTATTAATATGCACTCTTAAAGTACTGATATGTACCTTTTAGGGGTGAGTAAGGTACAAAGATGTAGCTTTTCACTTTTGTACTTTAGGGTACCGCCCCAGTGACAGTACTGTACCTTTTTTTCTAAGAGTGTATTTAATACTCTCTCCACAGCAGTATAAAGCATTTTTGATCATTTTCACAAAATGTATGGCCCCCAGAGTATTTCGTTGTATGAATCTCTGAACTTGCTTTTTATAAAAAGAAAAAAGAAAAGATCCTCTGTTTTTTGGTGCTGTGACCGGGATACAAACCAGTGTTGCTTCGGCCACAATACTGAGTACTAACCATTATACGATTAAAAAACTATGATGATCAAAACACAGATAGAGTAGATTGAGTCAATCAACACCCCCAAAGCGTCACAGTCCTAAAGCTTGTCCTGGGTCGACATTTCATTCAGTCGTTTAATGTTATTTTTCACATGCATCTGCTTCATGCATCTGCTATCACTTGTTTCAGCTTCTTTTTTGCCTGTGTTCAGGAGATTCTACTCTTTAAGAAGATGCATAACAGCGCCCCCTACCATAAAACAGTGAAAACAACAAGACTTTACATCAATGGCAGGGAAAGAGTTAAGAATAGTTAAAGCAACACTCCACTTTTTTTTTGAAAATAGGCTCATTTTCTAACTCCCCTAGAGTTAAACAATTGAGTTTTACCATTTTCAAATCCATTCAGCCAATCTCTTGATCTGGCAGTACCACTTTTAGCATAGTTTAGCATAAGACTGTCGGAAAATCAAAAGTTATTTATTTACGCATAATGGGCCCCATTTATGAAACTTTCGTAAATTTGCGTAATTTGCGCGCAAAATGGACCTTTATGAAAACTCTCCTCCAGAGTCACAAACGCTTCGTATACAACGGATTCGTTATGTGTGTATATTCGTAAATTCCAAATATGTGTAAAAAGGATGCACGTGCACGCTCATTCTTTATTAGCATAATCCCCCTCCATGAGTTACAACTGCAAATGACATGGCCAGGAATGCTGTGGACTCTTCTGGACTTCTTTCTCAGGTTTGGCTCCAGGATTTTGCATAAATGTTGAAGAGACTAATTGGCCATATGACTAGCAATAAATATTAAATTATCGTGTGTCTACCAAAGCATGTTTTAGCCAGCTAAACACCTGGTGCTCTTCTGAAAACGGCCAGCAGGTGGCGCTTGAAAGCGCTTTGCAAGGGCAATGTTTTTCCAGCTGAGATACTTTGATGCAGAATATCCATGGCAGTAATGTGTTACTACTAGTATCTCATTTTGAAGAATATTACTGAATTTAGAAATGCAGTGAAAAGCAGTATTAACTTCTCAATTATTGTTGTTCGGTTGGTGTACAAGTGGGATGATTGGTTGGCGTAGTGTCCCGCCCCTCCTCCACTGTGATTGGACGGCCTGGTAAAATATGACAGTGATGAGCGCTGCCTATTGCCCAACGTTAAACAGTACAAACAAAACAAAACAAAAAAGACGGGGCAAATAAACTCCTGAAATATTATTATGGCCGGCCTGCCCTACATAGTGCATCAAAATGCAATGTCATCAGTTTGCCTAAATTAAAACAGAACGTTCAAATGTTTTACGCACCATTTACTCGTGGTAGAGAGCAGGTGTACATTTCTTTCGTACCAACTAACATTTTGAAAATATGAACATTTTCGTGAATCCGAAAATTTACGTCAGAGCGGCTTTATGAACGATTTACACACAAATTCGTTCTGCTCATGTTTCATGAATGAGGCCCATTATACGATTTCTAAACTAGACCAATATGGCTAGGAACTATATCACTCATTCCTGCGTAATGATCAAGAAACTTTGCTGTCATTCCATGGGTGCAGCGTCACAATGATATTAAACAGCGCCTGAAAATAGGCTAACTTCTTTCAATGTGACCAACATGACAACCTGCTTGCACAGAGAGGACTTTTTTCAGGTGCTGTGTAAAATATCATTGCGTTGCTGCACCCATGGTACGACAGCAAAGTTCCTTGATTATGACACAGGAAAGTATAATATGAGAGTATAATAACTGTAATTAATTGCAATCATATGACTATTTAACTGTCTAATAACTAAATAAATGCAGCCCTGGTGAGCATAAAAGAGTTCTCTCAAAAACAAACAACCTTACTACCCCCAAACTTTTGAATGGCAATGTAAATAAGAGGCCATATAAGACTCCACATTAGAGTCCATTTTATCTTGACTTCAATCCATATAAAATGTCATACTGTAAAACCTACAGACCTATTTCACATTCCAGGTGGCACAGATATGGTGCTTTTCTGCATTAAATATACCTTGGCTATAAACAAATCACACAATAACATGTATCATCTCATGACTTCTGCAGATAGAGGTTGACGTACGTCTCACTTTGACTGGCAGCAGAATGATACATGTAATGCCGCTAAAAGCACTGACTCACTTCAGAAACATCTGAGTTAATAGAGAGGTCACTCTTGCATTAGAAGACTTAAGCATCCACCCTGTTCATGCAGTTAAAGCAGACACGACATAAAGCCAAGAGATGCTTGTCACAAGTCATATTTTGCACTCATTTATTCTGTGTGCAGTAGGTCCATTCAAGGAGACTGTCATTATTTGAATGCGCTGCTACTTTGTTGCTTGCATGTTTATCAGATCTAAACCTATAAATGTCATATAAATTGTCACGTAAAGCAACAACAGTTTGTCATTTCACATGCATGTTGGACCTTGGCCAGAACATTCAGCAAAGTGACTTCATGCTTACAGTCAACAAGAATGTTATGGTTTGGCTTCCAGCTCAAGTTTCAGCTCAAAATACCCACAAAAAATGTATTATGCTATTATGCTATTTTTGTGAGTGTATCTTTAAATGCAAATGAGCTGCTGCGCCTCACTCGCTTTCCAAAAGAGTGCCTTGGATACTAAAATCTAAAACATCTGTTTGGTTTTGATTATCATCTCTATCGCCGTTGCGCTCTCGTGGCATCGCAGTTCTTCATCATCATTAAAGTGTATTATCTGCATGCGTTTTAAAGCCACATCAGTCTAAACTCCTGATTTATGGTTTTCTGAGCGCTCGCATCCGAAGCATGCGCACAGAAAGCTGATCGCCAGACTTTGCGTCCCGTGAGTATTAAACTCAGTTCTCTTTCACATCTTATTGCACTTAAACTGTCAAACACACACAAGGTTATTCAAAGTTCACATAAATAAAGTTGGTTAAGTCTGTGAACGTAAACAGCAAGTAAAGAAATCACATGTGTATCTTAGAGCCCTATCGAGAGGTTTCTCGTATTGCGTATGGGAAAAACTCCTTTTCTCGAGAATATGAAGCAAAACTTTATTAATAAAGGTGAATTATTAAGGCTTTATTATTTTATTTAATAAAGGTTTATTAAAATCTCCGTGAGCCCTTCTAGGTCTAAGAACCTAACCTGTCCTACAGGTATTAAAACCCACTCCACTAGAGGCATGGCCTCGTCCTGGGCTTGGTCATGTGGCACTTCCATGCAAGATATCTGTGCGATGGCAGGCTGGGCCTCTCCGCCCACTTTTATCAGATTCTACAATTTGGAGGTCCCAGCTTTACAAGCAGTGCTTTTCTCCATCTAAGGGCCCTTCTGCAGCCCTGGCAACACGATTGCTATTGCGTTCCGCTTATACACATTCGTTCTTAAGCACCATTACACTCTACCATAGATCCATCTATGTCCGGTCAGGTGTTCAAACGAACCGACTCTTCCGGTTCTTTCATTCCCCTTACGAAGCCCGCCTGTGTCGGTCTCTCAAGAGTTTTTTTGACTTTTCCTCATTCAGTTAGGGATTTTAGGTCAGTCAGCACACACTGCGTTTTACATTGTGTTCCCAAACGCAATACGAGGAACCTCTCGATAGGGAACGTACTCGGTTACTTTCGTAACCTCGGTTCCCTGAGAGAGGGAACGAGTATTGCGTTCCGCGCCATGTTCGTGCTTCTCAGGTGTCACTTCAGTCGATTTTTAAAACCTGACATCTATGGCGAATCACGGCCTAATATAGCCTCCTGTATGCAAATTTAAACCCCTTCGGTTGTCTCTCTGGAGCGCCCCCATTGGTTCGTTCCTCTCAGCCGCCTCACCATAGGTTCCTGCAGTTGCCGCAGCCCGGCCAATCAGAGCGCTCCTCGTGCCTGGCTATTGCCGTGCAGCTGCACTGCGCTTTACATAGATACCTTTAATTAGGGCTGGGCGATATGGCCAAAATGTCATATCCCGATATACAAAAACAAGTATACACTGTATTAATAAAACAAAACCACACAATTGAACTAGATATTTGAGAAATTAATGTGGGGGAAAAATGATCGGAACCCTCACAAACTGAAAAAGTCAACTAGGCTATAGGTTGTGCCCCACTCTCCCCTAAACTCTTTTGATACGAGCATCGTTGAAACAACGGTTTACACAAGAACAATATCTTTAAAGAGAACTATAAAGAACTACAGGTCCTTCTCAAAAAAATAGCATATTGTGATAAAGTTAATTATTTTCCGTAATGTAATGATAAAAATTAAACTTTCATATATTTTAGATTCATATCTAAAAAAGGCTGTTCCCAGAGTGCTGTATCAAGGCACCTCAGTGGGAAGTCTGTGGGAAGGAAAAAGTGTGGCAAAAAATGCTGCACAACAAAAAGAGGTGATCAGACCCTGAGGAAGATTGTGGAGAAGGACCGATTCCAGACCTTGGGGGACCTGTGGAAGCAGTGGACTGAGTCTGGAGTAGAAACATCCAGAGCCACCGTGCACAGGCGTGTGCAGGAAATGGGCTACAGGTGCCGCATTCCCCAGGTCAAGACACTTTCGGCTACAGAGAAGCAGCACTGGACTGTTGCTCAGTGGTCCAAAGTACTTTTTTCGGATGAAAGCAAATTTTGCATGTCATTCGGAAATCAAGGTGCCAGAGTCTGGAGGAAGACTGGGGAGAAGGAAATGCCAAAATGCCTGAAGTCCAGTGTCAAGTACCCACAGTCAGTGATGGTCTGGGGTGCCATGTCAGCTGCTGGTGTTGGTCCACTGTGTTTTATCAAGGGCAGGGTCAATGCAGCTAGCTATCAGGAGATTTTGGAGCACTTCATGCTTCCATCTGCTGAAAAGCTTTATGGAGATGAAGATTTGGTTTCTCAGCACGACCTGGCACCTGCTCACAGTGCCAAAACCACTGGTAAACGGTTTACTGACCATGGTATTACTGTGCTCAATTGGCCTGCCAACTCTCCTGACCTGAACCCCATAGAGAATCTGTGGGATATTGTGAAGAGAAAGTTGAGAGATGCAAGACCCAACACTCTGGATGAGCTTAAGGCCGCTATCGAAGCATCCTGGGCCTCCAAAACACCTCAGCGGTGCCACAGGCTGATCGCCTCCATGCCACGCCGCACTGAAGCAGTCATTTCTGCAAAAGGATTCCCCACCAAGTATTGAGTGCATAACTGAACATAATTATTTGAAGGTTGTACTTTTTTTTGTATTAAAAACACTTTTCTTTTATTGGTCAGATGAAATATGCTTTTTTTTTTCATGAGCTGTATGCCAAAATCATCAGTATTAAAACAATAAAAAACCTGAAATATTTCAGTTGGTGTGCAATTAATCTAAAATATATGAAAGTTAAATTTTTATTATTACATTATGGAAAATAATTAACTTATCACAATATGCAAATTTTTTTAGAAGGACCTGTATTTCCGTCCACACCAGTGGACAATATCGTTCTGTTCATTCTGCTTGTCTGCCGCTTTAAATGCTCGAGGTCGTTATGGGTTCGTTTGTCAATGTTTTTCTCACCTGGAAAAAAATTGTTCTGCAAGTGATTCCAAAGATTTTCTCTACCTTTATCGTTATAGATGGTGTGAACTCTGCTATTCATTAATGTTGAGAGAGATTTTTAGAACTTTATCGTTACTGTTTGTAGTTGTGGTGTAAAAAAGCTTTCTTTAACTTGCGAATCGGTTCAGTGTGTCAAATGTTGATTTAATAATCGCTTTGACGAATTCCTCAAGTTCATTCAGAAGGATTCCTTTCGTTTTCGTTAGAGCTGATTCAAGATTAAAACCAGTGTAACGTTACGTGAGTGAAAATAAAACGAGTCATTAAAAGAATCTGCTCAAATGAGTCATTTGCTCGTGAATCGGACTACACTTGTTTGTTTTGGTGTTCACGCAGCTCGCGAGGAGGACTGGACAACTTGTAAGGCAACTTATTGATTTACGCGATGTTTTTATCATCCCATTTAATCCAGCCTTCACAATTCGGCCTTTAAAAATTCTAGTAAATAAATGTTTTGTTTCTTTTTTATGTGTTAAATATGGTGGCGCTGGAGGGAGAGTCTGCACAGTCTGCATCGCAAACACTGACTGGAAAACTGGTAACGTTACATTTTCTATTTACCCACCCCTAAGGTGATTGGAATTCAGTCAGTAAATGTAATCTGAGTATAGGAAATTGTGGGTAAATTGTTTATTTTACATTAATAATAATATATAGATGATCATTAGTGAGTCAGTAACAACATAAACCTGCTACTGTCAATCAATCCGTTTTTATGGCAACCGTGGAGCGTCATGTATGATTGCGTCACAGACAGCACTTGCGTCACAGACGGCATTAACTATAAACACTCTCACTTGCAGATTCTTCAGCACAGCGATAATCCGAGCGATTTTGTGCTACACATCTGACTACGTATCGATATTTTACAGCAATAACCTACCGATATTAACTTTAGAAACAACTTTACAAGCATCATCATTTTATATAGAGTCTACATTCAGCGCGTGCATACCCACAGAATATAGACTCGAACTGTACAGCCACACAGTGTGCTGTGCATCACACATACAGTTTTGGACATCTGATCTGATCTAATATCACCCGTTTCCGTTGGATTTGATCATCTTACAAAACTATGGCTTCAATCTCAAACTGCAGAGAGGTGCCTCTGGAGGTTTACGTGAACGGCGAGTTGCTCTTAATTGACAGTGTCTGGGTCCCGGATGAGGAGAATATGCAGGTGGACTTTATGGTCACCGACAGCATTTACGATCTTCTCGGGTGCTCACCGGGCGACATAACCGCACAGCTGGAGGTGGACGGCGATGAGTGCATGTCAGTCAGTCATGCCGCTTTAGAGGGCGAGGATCTGCAGATAGACATAATCTGTAACTCGACAGGTGAATGCTCAATATGCACCACTCACAACTTTTCCATGTAACTTGCTGTAATCATTACGATGAACACAACTTTTTTTTAATGAAATCATTACTTATGCTTAAATGAATACATGATGTTAGCAAACTGCATGATTTGTATTGTGTACATTTCTGACATATGGACATTAATTGGGCCTGGTTTACACCTGGTATTAAGATGCGTTCTGGTCATTCGTTATACGAGGGAGACACATTCCCGTTTACACTGTGTTTGAATCCGTCTCTTTTGTCCACTTTCAACCACTTCTGTCCTGATTTCTGTAAGGGGAGGGTCTGTAGGCGGGTTTTGGATGAAATATGCTCACACAGTTTACATATGAAACCAACCAGATAAAACCAAAGAATTTCGCAGAGCAGCAGCTTTAATTTCTGCTCTGACAGCCGCGACCAATTGTGCTTGGGTCTCCACTCAAAAGTTGAAATCCTGCGCTTCCCATAATGTTAACAGGACAGATGTGTTTCTGAATACCTCCAGAAGTGGTCAAAAATGGACAAGCACAAACTGTTTACACCTGTAATGAGTGTCGTCCACTTGTGATCTGATCGACTGAAACTGAATCTTTATACCAGGTGTAAACAGGGTCTTAGACACAGTCACCTCTGATAGCAGTTTAATCTAAATTGTAATGTAGACACATCTACAAATAAATATAAATTGAATGCGAATGTCAACCTGGGTTCCGGATGTAACTTAGTTATGTGTTAAAATACAACATTTATATTTTAAATGGGTGGTAATTAAATTAGTTAATGTCACATCCAATATTTTCTTTAGATTGCCACAGTGATTGCTTGTCATTTATTTCATTTAAACATTAATTTAAAGTGTAACGGCAATTAATGTAAAAAAGCAATTGCTGTGTACATTTATCTTTTGTTGTTTAAAGATCTTTTTTTTTCATTGAGTACTGCCCTCAGAAACTAATAACGATGTTTCCCAGAAGACAAAAAGAGTACATTTACCCTGTTTATCTAATTCAATGGATTTTAGTGAAATACACTTTAAAAGTGTCCTTCCCAACCCTGATGTCAACAGAGCATTTGAGATGCAACATTACAATGAGAAGCAAACAGAAATGTCTTTCCAGTCAGACTAATTATTCGTGTCTAATCTGTGGTTTGAGATGTTTCTAATAACACATTATTTGTTTTTCAGAAACTACCACAGAGTGGATGGCGAGAAAAATTAGAGGATTCCTCAGAACACTTTTTTGGATGAATCCGGCTCCTGAACCTGAAGTGAATCTGGTTACTGTCCGCTGGCCAGCAGAAGTGCCAGAGAACAAAAACTACAGCCCTAAAAGAGGTGAATGTCAACAGAGCATTTGAGATGCAATATTACTATGACCACGTACAAACTGTAAAGTTTCAGGAGTGACGACTGCATTTAACGTCATTAACAACTAGTTGTTCAGTTTAGTTCCAACACACTGTGTGTAGTTTTTGTAAATGTGGTCGTCTCTCCTATAAGTAACTGAACTGTGTGTGTGCAGAACGAATAAGATGCAAACAGAAATGTATTTCAAGTTGGACTAATTATTCATTTTTGATCTGTGGTTAGTGATGTTTCTAATAAAAGATGATTTGTTTTCTTCTTCTTTTTACTAAAGTGATTAAGAAAATGAGTGCTTGCTTACAAAAGTATTTTCCGATCGATCCGGCTGAGCCTTTGTGTGATCCCGTGACGGAACCTGAATTGGATCTGCCTGAACCCAAGGAATCGTGTGTCCCAGATGCAAACGTTCCTGACACTGAACCTGTGTCTGCAGAAGATCGGAAGGTGGATGTCAGTGATGGTGTCAATGCTTCTCCTGAAATGAGCGGCCCAGGAGGTGAATGTCAACAGCATTTGAGATGCAATATTACAATGTCCACGCACACACTGTAAAGTTTCAGGAGTGACGACCGCATTTAATGTCATTAACAACTATCAGTTCTGTTCCGTACACACTGTGTGTAGTTTTTGTAAATGTGGCCGTCACTGCTGTACATTACTGAAGTGTGTGTGTGCAGAACGATTGAGATGCAAACAGAAATTTATTTTCATGTTGAAATAATTATTCATTTTTGATCTGCAGTAAGTGATGTTTCTAATAACATATTATTTGTTTTCTTCTTTTTTCAGAAAGTACTAAAGGCAAGAAAATGAGTGCTTTCTTTAAAAAGTATTTCCCGTTGGATGCGCCTGACACTGAACCTGTGTCTGCAGAAGATCGGAAGGTGGATGTCAGTGATGGTGTCAATGCCTCTCCTGAAATGAACGGCCCAGGAGGTGAATGTCAAAAGAGCATTTGAGAGTCAACATTACAATGTCCACACACACACACTGTAAAGTTTCAGGAGTGACGACCGCATTTAACGTCATTAACAACTATCAGTTCTGTTCCGTACACACTGTGTATAGTTTAAGTAAATGTAGTCGTCGTCACTGCTGTACATTACTGAACTGTGTGTGCAGAACGATTGAGATGCAAACAGAAATTATTTTCATGTTGAACTAATTATTCATTTTTGACCTGCAGTTAGTGATGTTTCTAATAACATATTATTTGTTTTCTTCTTTTTTCAGAAAGTACTGAAGGCAAGAAAATGAGTGCTTTCTTTAAAAAGTATTTCCCGTTGGATGCGCCTGACACTGAACCTGTGTCTGCAGAAGCTCGGAAGGTGGATGTCAGTGATGGTGTCAATGCCTCTCCTGAAATGAGCGGCCCAGAAGGTGAATGTCAAAAGCATTTGAGATGCAACATTACAATGTCCACGCACACACTGTAAAGTTTCAGGAGTGACGATCACATTTAAACGTCATTAACAACTATCAGTTCTGTTCCGTACACACTGTGTGTAGTTTTTGTAAATGTGGCCGTCACTGCTGTACATTACTGAAGTGTGTGTGTGCAGAACGATTGAGATGCAAACAGAAATTTCTTTCAAGTTAGACTAATTATTCATTTTTGATCTGCAGTAAGTGATGTTTCTAATAACATATTATTTGTTTTCTTCTTTTTTCAGAAAGTACTAAAGGCAAGAAAATAAGTGCTTTCTTCAAAAAGTATTTCCCGTTGGATGCGCCTGACACTGAACCTGTGTCTGGTTGGAAGGTTGATGTTAGTGATGCTTCTGAAATCAACGGCCCAGAAGGTGAATGTCAAAAGAGCATTTGAGATGCAACATTACAATGTCCACACACACACTGTAAAGTTTTAGGAGTGACGACTGCATTTAACGTCATTAACAAATAGTTGTTCAGTTCTGTTCCGTACACACTGTGTATAGTTTTTGTAAATGTGGTCGTCTCTCCTGTAAATTACTGAACTGTGTGTGTGCAGAACAAATGAGATGCAAACAGAAATTCAATTCAAAAAGTTTACACACCCCAGATCGTAATGCGTCATGTTGCCTTCTTGAGCAGTATTTTTATTTTATTTTATTTCTTAAGATTGTCAGCATTTTTTTGCTTCCGGAAATAGTGGACAACTAATGTTGTTTAAAATAATTTGCAGAGGAAAACCCAGTCCTATGTTTGGTGGTCCCTTTGTGTTACATGCCTTAATTAAAGGGTTACTTCAGCGATTAGCATATGGCTTTCTATCAGTAGAAACCCTGGAGTATATTCGAATGATCGTGCTCCCCCTCTCATATCCCCCTGAGACGAGAGATTTATGCATTTTATTTCTAGAAAAAATACTCCAGTGACGCAAATATCGCCAAAGTATTTATTTAGATTAAGTTACAAAGCTTGTGTTATCTTATGAAATGTAACAAATTACATTTTAAAGCATGTATTTTGTAATTTGTAGTGAAATACACTTTAAAAGTGTCCTTCCCAACCCTGATGTCAACAGAGCATTTGAGATGCAACATTACAATGAGAAGCAAACAGAAATGTCTTTCCAGTCAGACTAATTATTCGTGTCTAATCTGTGGTTTG